>NW_015536468.1:835527-911795 GCF_001515605.1 Sinocyclocheilus anshuiensis | reverse complement strand
ATTTTTTATCTGTTGGTATTTGATAGAATCAAAGATGCCATGTATCTAAACAAGATGTCCAGGACCTCCATCAGAAATATAGGCCCACAACATCAAAAATATACAGCAGTATATTTCATTGTACACATGGTGTACTTTTTATCCCTGTGTTCACCAAACCCCTCTTGAGTGTTTGTTGCTAAAAAGCAAATTTTTTAGTTACATCTGACCATAGAAGCCAGTCCCATTTGAAGTTCCAGTCGTGTCTGACAACAGAATATGCTGGGGATTGTTTTTGGATGAGAGCATTTTCTTTTCTTGATTTCTTTTTCTTGAAACCCTCCCAAACAACATGTGGTCTAGGTGCTGTTTGATTTAAAACAAATTTTTTTAAAAGGTTTTCTGACCCTGAGACTGAACTATTTTCTGCAATTCTCCAGCTGTGGTCCTTGGAGAGTCTTTAGCCACTCAAACTCTCCTCCTCACCGTGCATTAGGATGATATAGACACACGTCCTCTTCCAGGCAGATTTGTAACATTTTCTGTTGATTGGAAATTCGTAATTATTGCCCTGATGGTGGAAATGGGAATTTTCACTGCTCTAGCTCTTTTCTTAAAGTCACTTTCTAATTTGTGAAGCTCAATTATCTTTTGCTGCACATCAGAAATATATTCTTTGGTTTTTCTCATTGTGATGGATGATTAAGGGAATTTGGCCTTTGTTTTCCCTCCTATTTATATTCCTGTGAAACAGGAAGCCATGGCTGGATAATTTCATGTTCATAATCACCCTGGTTTGCTCAAAATTGTAAATATGAATGAGAATATACTTCACAGATATTTTACTCATAAGAATTTCTAGGGGTGCCAATAATTGTGTCCAACGTGTATTTGAGAAAAACATTTATTTCATAATGAGATTTCCCCCCATTTTCAATTGTTTTAGTTCAATGAAAGGTTAGATATTTGTGAATTTTTTTAAATAAAAGATCAAAATGATTAACAATGCAGATTTATTTTCACAGCCTTCTTTGATCATATTTACCAAGGGTGCCAATAATTCTGACCACGACCGTATATAAAACATATTGTTTACATTTATATGCAAATTCTGTTTCAAATGTTTTTAACAGCCATCAAAGATTTGAGGCCTGTAAAATGATTTTTTTTATATGCTAACCAAGGCTGCATTTATTTGCTCAAAAATACATAAAAAATGTGTATCATTGTGAAATATTAAATAAATGCAATTTATTCCTGTGATCACAAAGCTGAATTTTCAGCACCCATCCATTCTTCGGTATCACGTGATCCTTCAGAAATCATATGTTGATGTGTTGCTAAAGAACCATTTCTTATTTGATATACATTTTTAATGTTGGTATTAAATATAGTATAGTCATAGATTTAATGGTTCGTTAAAGGATTTCGAATTGTTCAGGAATAGTTCAGTTCCTAATGGTTAGTAAATAATAATTCAGTATTTAAGTGTTTTTGTTCCTGTGAAGATAGCCGGAAATGAAGTGTTTATGAAGTGTTTCTTCCTTTGACGGGTTTGATCAATAGTCTCCATATTGTGAAAACCTGGTGCTGATTTATCACTATTGTTTGGCATCCTCTCTTTATGAACTCTGTGATGAGGAGACACACGCTGCTCACTTCATTTCAACAGGGCTGACTGTCAACCTCAACAAAAGAGTCTGACCCCTGCGCCGCCTCCTCTCCACAGATTAGGGCAATTCCCCATGCAAATGTCTTGTGCCCAGCCTTGTGCGTCTCCCCAGCGCCTTTTACAAATCCAGCTTTGACTGATTATGTCCTGACAGCTCCAATGTTGGCTCACTTACACAGATTGACATAATCATTAGGGGGTGGGCTGACCCAGACCCAAAGTGCCTGGTTTTATCTGTTTGATAGTAGCCCCTCCCAGTTCTTCTCCCCATTCTTCAGCAAAGCAGCTGAGACTCACACTCTCGCACAAAAAAGAGGCAGAACCCCTCGGCCCTTCCCTGCCCACCCCTAGCATTCATCATCCTGAAGTTAATTGGTGTGGGCTTTAAGCAAATTTCCTCCACTCAAACCATCAGCCTGCTGCCTGAAGACGCAGTGCAGAATGTGACTGCTGACCCGCCGCCATACGCTGCCTATTGATTTAACTGACGAAGCAGACCGCTCTGATAGAATTCCAGGCTGGAGAATGCATTAGCCCTATGGAAGACAAGAGAGGAGGGAGGGAATGTGGCCATCAATATACAAGATGAATGGGGGTTAAACTCAACCTTGATTTAAGGTTTCTGCTTGAACTTTCCCAGAGCTAATCTACCCCTTCACTGTCCTGCGCTAAAATCACAAATGCTTTGCTGGGGCCTGACTAAGTGTCGTCTTTATTGAAATGCCAGGAGAGGAATAGATCAAAGCTGAAGGAACAATCATGGTTTTAATTGATTACAATTCAATTGATCGAATGGAAAAAGGAACCGATGAGCGCATAATTTTCGCTAAATGAAAACCTCCAGTTTATTTACGATTTAAAATCCACCTTGATTAAGACGTCACATATTAATGTGTCACGTATTAATCTGCAAACTACTCTGGGTCCGCAGGAAGGAAGCATTAGTCTTACGACCGAATGTCTTCACGTCCCTGTAATGAATGCAGATCACTGACCCATAAAATAGAATAAAAAAAGCAATCTTGCGCTGTGGATCCACATTATTACTATTTTCCCCTCCTCCTCTTCATCCCTGCCTTTCCCTTAGATCTGCTGAGGTCTCAGTCAGGAAGAAATGGGCGTTTGTGACAAGCCTCTCGCCGTAGGGTTAATTAAACAGCTCACTTTAGCACCGCTGCTGTCATTTGCCCAAACACGGATCCATCAGACCCTCATAGATTCATACAGGCTTAATGTACCTCTCCCAAATCCCATTAGCTGACAGGCTGTTGAAACAGCTTGAATATGTGAGGCTCATGCTTGAGGGATCGGGCCAAACTGGAAGGCCTGGCACCTAGTCAACTCGACAGAAGCGGCTGCCTCTCCTCTTTAGAAAGGCACAGGCGACAAAGAGCTCATCAGCGCTCGCCACTCAAGAACCAGCAGGGAGGCAAACCATACAGTAGTTAACTAGCTAATATGGGCAGTGTGTGAGCAGTTGTTGTTTCCAAAGCTCAATAAGGGCTGGAGGATGGCAAACTCATCGTCCATTTAGCGAGAGCCCGCTACCGTTAGTGGTGCACAAAGAGGCTTTTGTTATTCAGTTTAAAAAATGTTTTATTGGTGTGGGCTTTAAGCAAATTTCCTCCACTCAAACCATCAGCCTGCTGCCTGAAGACGCAGTGCAGAACGTGACTGCTGACCCGCCGCCATACGCTGCCTATTGATTTAACTGACGAAGCAGACCGCTCTGATAGAATTCCAGGCTGGAGAATGCATTAGCCCTATGGAAGACAAGAGAGGAGGGAGGGAATGTGGCCATCAATATACAAGATGAATGGGGGTTAAACTCAACCTTGATTTAAGGTTTCTGCTTGAACTTTCCCAGAGCTAATCTACCCCTTCACTGTTCTGTGCTAAAATCACAAAAGCTTTGCTGGTGCCTGACTAAGTGTGGTCTTTATTGAAATGCCAGGAGAGGAATAGATCAAAGCTGAAGGAACAATCATGGTTTTAATTGATTACAATTCAATTGATCGAATGGAAAAAGGAACCGATGAGCGCATAATTTTCGCTAAATGAAAACCTCCAGTTTATTTACGATTTAAAATCCACCTTGATTAAGACGTCACATATTAATGTGTCACGTATTAATCTGCAAACTACTCTGGGTCCGCAGGAAGGAAGCATTAGTCTTACGACCGAATGTCTTCACGTCCCTGTAATGAATGCAGATCACTGACCCATAAAATAGAATAAAAAAAGCAATCTTGCGCTGTGGATCCACATTATTACTATTTTCCCCTCCTCCTCTTCATCCCTGCCTTTCCCTTAGATCTGCTGAGGTCTCAGTCAGGAAGAAATGGGCGTTTGTGACAAGCCGCTCGCCGTAGGGTTAATTAAACAGCTCGCTTTAGCACCGCCGCTGTCATTCGCCCAAACACGGACCCATCAGTCACGCACACACTTCATCCCCACGCGCACACACCGTACACGTCAAAATGTCAGAGGTTCCGGGTCCCACGGTGACGGCCGGGAACATTAAATCTTATCTGGTTTATCAATTATTCCCGTGATTGCTTGCACGGATTAGTCTATAGTACTCAAGGCATTGCTGAAATTTATCACCCTTCTGCCATCTTTGCATTTGCAGCATGGAGTGGGCACCTTTCCAGCCGTGCTGCTGGGTGGAATGTGGGTGATGTATTTTTCTTATTTTATACCCAGCTGGAGAAATGGCCTTTATTATGCCACTCATACTGCTGTCCAGACAGTCCTTCAGCAAATCACTGCTTGGCACTTCACTTTATTGAGTTCATTAATAAATATCCTTGGCTTTCGCCTAACACAATTCACAAACCTCGAAACCTCGACAGAACTGTATGTGAACTGAGCACTTAAAGCAATAATGCATGCTGTTCTAAACTTGTGGTGCTGTTGTTTTTACATTGAACGCAAAAGATGATTTTTTTGAAGAATATCCTGGCTGTCCGTGTCTTTATGTTGAAATTGAATGAGTAATGTCATATAAGTGACGATATACAGTCCATACCTGCAGGTTTGGAACAACATTAGGGTGAGTAAATTAATGATTGAGACTTGTTTGTCTGTTTGTTTGTTTGTTTAATTACTTGTTTGTTTGTTTGATTGATTGTTTTATTCTATTTTATAAATCGCTTTATTGTATTTGATCGTTTCTGTATTGTATTTTTTTGCTTTGTTTTATTCTATTTATGTATTTTTTTGCTTTATTAATTTATTCCATTTTATAAATTATTTATTGTATTTTTGAATTTATTTTATATTGTATTTTATTTTTTTGTTTGTTTTGTTTGTTGTTTTAGTTTATTTTATAAATCATTTTATTGTATTTTATTTTTTGTGTTTTTAGTTTTTTTTGTTGTATTTTTTTCTTTGTTTTATTCTGTTTTTGCTTTATTGTTTTATTCCATTTTATAAATAGTTTATTGTATTTTCATTTATTTTTATTGTATTTTTATTGTATTTTATTTTTATTTTATTTTGTATTATTTTTGTCTTTTAGTTTTATTCATTTAATTGTTTATAAGCTGAATTTTATTGAATGTTTTTTTATTATCTGTATCTGCCTTAAAATAGCCTTTTAAACTGATATGGTAATAAACTCAAATACAAACAAACCATTTTAGTTTAATTGAATAGCTTAACCATCTGCACTGAAACTATACGTTCCTCAATATTTGGAAATTTGCATCAGGGGTGACCGTGTCAGTAGTCACCATTTCAACATATCATCTGCAGTGACCTCTCCACATTAGGACGGTGCATAGACACTAGATCTAACATGGTGAACAAATTGTCACCCCCAGGGATGATTGGACAAATCAAGGTTTCTGTGGGTTTAATGCAGCATAAGCTCAACATATCAGAGCCATTGCTACGTCTCTCCTAGCATATGTGGCCTGACATTTAACAGGAAGACAAGGAGCAGGAAAGCACTTTTCCAGCCCTTTAATATGGCACAGCAATATGAGCATCCAGAGTTCTGCTCTCCCTCACAGATTCATACAGGCTTAATGTACCTCTCCCAAATCCCATTAGCTGACAGGCTGTTGAAACAGCTTGAATATGTGAGGCTCATGCTTGAGGGATCGGGCCAAACTGGAAGGCCTGGCACCTAGTCAACTCGACAGAAGCGGCTGCCTCTCCTCTTTAGAAAGGCACAGGCGACAAAGAGCTCATCAGCGCTCGCCACTCAAGAACCAGCAGGGAGGCAAACCATACAGTAGTTAACTAGCTAATATGGGCAGTGTGTGAGCAGTTGTTGTTTCCAAAGCTCAATAAGGGCTGGAGGATGGCAAACTCATCGTCCATTTAGCGAGAGCCCGCTACCGTTAGTGGTGCACAAAGAGGCTTTTGTTATTCAGTTTAAAAAATGTTTTAAATTTATAGTTGCATTACTTTTGCTTGGGTAACTCTTTTGAGTTCAAGCTTTATGTTAACCTTCCCGGAGAGGGAAATGACATACCCTGAGGGTGTTTCTGTGTTTTGCCGGGACAGAAAAGAAAGCCAATCTTTTATGACATATTGCAGTCCTCCTCTCCTGAAAGAGCACAAGTAGGCTTATAGCTGTTTCCACAAAATAGGTCATTTCATTTAAAGGTGACAAACATATGTCATTTACGGTCACACAGAATGCCCCCCCCCCCTCATTTCTGTCCATGTGTAAAAAATGGGAACGTAACATTTGGACTTGGCGATCAAACCTCATATCCAATTTGTGTTCCTATCTGAGGGAGAGGGGAGTCTGTGGATACCCCGGGGTAGTGCTGCCCCTCTCAGCTCTGACATTTCATCTACTGTGTGTACCACTGAGCTATCAATTAAAACAACAAAACCCACACACACCTCACGACACTGCCTGCTAGGATAACACTGAGAAAACTAAGGTCAGCTACCTTTGATAGTGGCATTACTAGGATGCCATCCTGGGGCGAGCAACTCGAATCAGTATGACTTTGAAGATGTAAATTCAACTGAATCATGTCAGTTAGCTTAAGTATGTGTAACAGAGAGAAATATCTGAATTGAATGTTTATATAGCCTATGTGAAAAATTGTTCTTGCTTGATTATTAAATTTTAATTGGTTGTCAAATGTTATTGAAAATAACAAACTGTTACAGGAGGTTTTGGTCTTCCAAGAGGTTGCATGACTAGAAACAGTCCAGGCTTTTTATGAATATTATTTCTGAATATTTTAGGTCCCACTTTATATTAGCCTTAACTATTGTGTACTTACATTTAAGTTAATAATTTGATACAATGCACTTATTGTGTACATACATGTTTTTACGTTGTACTTATATTTAAAAAAAAAAAAAACATTTAGAATTACATTTATTATTAAACTGTTGACCCATCCCTTATTCTTAAACCTACCCATACCACCAAACCTGTCCCTAATTACCCGTATCCACCTCAATAGCAGCAAAAGGCTCTTGTAATACAATATGAACACAATAACATTGTATATTGTACTTATTTTTTGTGTGTAGTTAAGGCCGCCTAATATAAAGTGGGACCATATTTTAAATATTAATATTATAATTTATTAATATTGAATTCAATTTTTGTTTACATTTTTTATTTTAGTTCTAGTGATTTTGCTATGTACTTTTGTATTTATTTATTTTATATTTTTATATAGGTTTAATTTATTTTTTTATTTCCATTTTATTACTTCAACCTAAACTTATTTTTTCCTTTAGTTAACATGGCAACATTTTCAAAAAAAAAACATTTTTAAGTTTGTTTTCACCGAATAGTTATTTATTTTATTTTAACTAAAACAACACTGGAACAACATTGCCACTCTACTCAGTGTTTTTTTTTTTTCGTGTTAATTTTTCCAGGGCCACCCTTCAAGATCTAGTCCAAGTTGCTCGAGATCTAGTCAAGCCCAGGAGCGAGAAAAAAGGTCTAGTTGTCTTGAGTGAATTGTCTTGCCTTTAAAGGATTTCGATGTTTACTCACACAATCTGGAACACTGTAATCTGAATCTATAACACTTGTTGTGTGAATGGAATGCAGTAATCACTATCTTTAATAAATGGACTAGTAATTGTCTCTAATAATAACTGTTTACCATTTACAGATGTGAATATGTCCTCTTACCAATCCTGAGACAGAAAACTGCATCATACTAAATACTCTAACCATGCACAGTTACCACACTGAAACGCATAGCAGTCCTGCCAAAGTAAAGTTTAAGGTAACCTCCCAGAATTGACTTAGGATAGGGCATCATTGCTCAATGTTCAGTCTTGGAAATATTTATAGAGTATGTTTGTAGATGGTGACATGCTTTTGGTGGTATGGTTCAACCAGGATTGAAAATCTTTCTATGAGTAGTTTTTCTTGGATGGGCATTGCCCACCTGTAGCCACTCCCCCGAGCTAAATTTATCAAAATCATTACAAATAATATACTACCCATCATGCAATATAATGGCCATTGTGTAGAATTTTCATCAGAGAACATTCCCAGTACGAATGCCTTAATAACTAACTACACATTTTACTGATAGTTTATATTGTTTGATAGTTTTTAAAAGTGTCTTGACCAAGAGACCTTCCACGATTAATGTACATTTTCATAAATAAAGAGTTATTCTAATATCAGTTTTTCTAATGAGATAAGAAGATGTGGCCTGTCCAAAGTGAATATGAATGCCATTTTTCATCATATTCATCAACCACTCCATGCTGATGGGTTCATTACCATCAAATTAGAGATAAAAATCGTGCTACTGCCCTGAAATGATGTGGAAAGGCAGCGCTGATAAGATTAATGATGAATACATTAGCGTTGAGCTAGCCATAAGACACATCTCAGATCTCTCTCCACGAGCACACGCTGAACAGATAGCACTTATAATCGAGTTGCACCAGAGGTAAGGGGGTCGAATCTGTAAGCGGGGTCTGGAAAAGATGCCAAATTAGAGCTTGTTCATATTTTGTGGCTCTATAGTGCTTTTGTTTTGAAGGCTGCGAGCTTATCAGCTTGGCGGTGGCAGACATTGCAGAAGTCAGGGGACAGCCGACGGACAGAGCCAAGACTCTGTGACAGATCGCCACAGCTGACAGCCTTTAACGTCCCATCTAATTTATGTCGTGGAGGGAATGGGAATGAAATGTTAATAAAGAATCTCTGCATCACATATTCTTAACTGCAGCCTCAGGCCTCACTCTGCATCTGTCATGGAGATGAATACAGAGAAAAGGAAGGAGGAGGGAGAGCCGAGTGGCACAGAGGGATGGCGAGTTATCTTTACACATGTAGTTGAAGCCAAAGTCATTTTAGACTTAAAATGAGCGGGCTTAACAAGCTCAGCAAAATGAGTAGCGTGTTTACAAAATAAACCACTATGTTCTGGCTATTAGTTCCAAATCGTAGATTATATCCTGATTGAGTGTTCAGGCACTTCTAACATTTATCTCATGTCTCAAGGCTGTCATTAAATAGATTCTCTTGTCTGATTAGTTAAACATGATATTGAGCTGTTTGGATTTCCTCCAGCCAGGATGACAAATGAGCCGGGTCATTTTACACAGCCAGACCTGAAGAGGGCAATGTGTGCTTGTGTCAGGATTAGGCATGTTTCTCACAACTTTCCCTAATCTGCTGAAAATGCATTCTGTACTTTTTTTTTTTTTTTTTAATAATGTTCACTCTATTTTATATTCAACTTCTTTGATTCTGTTCTCTACAGACAAGTTGCTCTTTGCAGTCGTTTTAACACGCAAGTGCTCTAAAATGTATTAGCAAAGCAGATATTCCCTCAAAAGCACATTTAACCCTGTAAAGCCTGCATATGATATAATGTTATGATTTTTTAAATGTAACACTTTATAAAAACATTTTTTTTTTTTTTACAAATTTAAAAAAATATTTAAAAGAAGAATAAACTAAAAGTTTGCTAATGTGATTTATGTTTTCTATTATATTTGATATATCAGGCTTTTATGGCCCACACATTATAATATAGTGAGAATATAGTGCTCACACTTGAGGAGGTAAACACCTACATTTTAAAAATGTAAAAAATATGCAAAATAGTACAGGTGTTATTTATATAGAAAGTGAGACTAAATTCTGCTTGTAAATCAATTATATCAACTATCTCAATAATGTTTCATAGTAAAATTATTATGAAATCCTTAGTTTTATGATCAAAGCTTTGATTGTGGGGGAAACTATTTATAATGCAATGCAATAACAATGATTATTGACAGATATAAACGTGCAAATAAACATTCCTCAAAAGCCTAATGTATCATGTTTGATACATGTTACCATGAATAGTGTATGAATAATCAGGTAAACGTTGCTTTAGTTCAGTAAATGTTCATTTTGAAGTATTGATAGCAGTTATTCTTATGTCTACTTTATTAAATAAATAAATAACTATACCGCGACCTACAGCAGGTTTTTTCAGCAAAATTTTGACTGCTGATCATTTAGAGGCCTTCGAAATTCATGTATCAAATATGATACAGTAGGCTTTATAGGGTTAAAGTTATCTTAGGTCTGCCTAACATAAAATTACCTTCTATAAGTCCATATATGAAGGACTGCATCTTGATATTTTCTAATATAAGTGCTCTAAAATATACAGGCCAAGTTCTATGACTTACATACGAGGTAAATAAACTGACAGTTTAACATGATCATCTGCATGTCCGCTTATGAATGTTTGTGATTTCTTGATCCTGTCAGTTTATAGTAATTTAAAACATGGGCAGTTGTCACGAGTAACCTAGCGGAAAGCAGCCTAAATGGAAAAGTTGGTTTTAAATAGTTTTTGGTAATTACCATGAGGTTAAAGTTAATATATCTCACACAGCAGGAGGGTTTTATGGCCTTTTGCTTTGTATTGCCTACCCAGTTACCCCAGCACTCAGAGCGCAGGCAGACATGCGAGAAATTAAAAGTGAGGCCGAAACAGATTACTGCTAAGTGCTCCGATGTTCAGGCGAGAGAGGAAAGGTGGACACTAAAGGACTTTTAGAGAATCGGAGGACATCCGTATAGCCAAATAATAGATCAGGAAAAAAGGGTCCGAAAAGAAAGAATCTCATATCTGTAATGGTCAGTTGTTCAGGTGCTGTGCCTGGACCATTGAGTTTTGTGGTCAGATTCAATTTCCAATATTTTATTGTAGCACTGCCACTCCATTAAGACTCATTTCCTTCTCACCAGTAGTGACTTTGGGGGACCCGAGGAATTTGAAGGCCAATTGACTTTTAATATGAATCACGCTGTGATCTCCCCATTCTCGTCCCCTGCCTACAAATTAGAAATGGCAAACAGAGTGTCCCCATCAAAACGCTCTTTTCATGTTTTCCGTTCATGCTCCACAAGTCCCCTGGCTCCACCCCCACTGCAGCAGTGTGTGTGTGTGTGTCTGGGTTTCTCTGTGTGTGAGTGTTTGGGTCGGTACAGGTGACCAGGCAACGTGTTGCAGCACCATAATGTTGCTGTCACAGGCTCTTTTGTTTTGGCTTTCACATTTCTGGAAGACATTATGGAGACAAATGAAAACTGTTGCTCTTTTTTGTTAAAAAAATTTGGTAGATTAACTGCACTTTCTGTAACAACCTACAGTATATAAATAAATATGAAAGTAATACAAGTAATAAAGTAATACAAGTAGGATAACATAGTCTGTATAATAAATAAGTAGGGTTATTATGAATTTATACCGTTTGAAAATTTAGCAAATATGTAACCTAACTATGAATTGCTGTTATGCAATTGTTGATTACTGTTATGTAATTGTTAGTGACCAAAAAGTATTATTCTTCCTTTCATTTACACTTCAAAATGTATATATAAATTAATATCTGTGTGTGTATATGTATGTGTTTGTGTGTGTGTTGTTTCCCACCTAAATATCTTCACAACTAGGTAAATTTAAGCAAAATTGAATATTACGTTTTTTTTTTTAGAAAACATGTCATCAAGAAATATAAGCAAAAATATAACAATTTGAGGCTTATGCTTAAAAGAAGAAAAATAAGAAATAACCAATGCAATAAGAAAAGTAAAAACTTCTTTAAATATTCTGCATCTTGTGCAGTTTTGCTTTTCAAACGAATCAATCTTGCTTTACAGATGTTTAATATAAATGTAAGCAAAATTGCATATTAGGTTTTTATCAGATTATTTTGAATAAATACATTTTTTTTTTCCTGTTTTAAGCAAGAATATAACAATTTGAGACTTATGCTGTAAACAAGAAAAATAAGTGCTAATGCAGTAAGAAAAATAAACACTTATTTTCAATTTAAAAATATAAATATAATAGTATATTTTAGTATTTATTTGATTTAAACATTTATCTTTTGCAGTTTTCTTTTAAGTAAATTAATCTTGTTCTAAGATAAATTTAAACAAAACTGCATATTAAGATTTTTTTTTTTACGTATATATCATGAATCAAGAAATATAATTGTCTTGTTTTAAGCAAAAATATAATTATTTGAGTCTTATGCTTAAAATCTGAAAAAATGTGCCAATGTAGTAAGAAAAATAAACGCTTCTTGAATCGTTATCTTGTGTTGTTTAGGTGTTTTTACTAAAACAAAATACTGATAAGGAAAATTAATTTTGCGTTACAGAGGGAGTCAGCACTCAGAAGCAACATGTCTTGCACTTATACACTGTAAAAAATGACCCACATCCCACTACTGTACACAACTTGACTTCATGGCTCTCACCATGTCAGCTTTATATTGCGCCCCCTATAGGAAATACCTGCACAGTGCCATGCTGCCAGTCCCAAGGCCCTGAAGCAGAAATTCATTAGTATGCACAGACACTCTCTGAGTGTGTGTGGCAGGAGCGGGAGCAGGCCGGCATGGAGCAGAGTGGAGACAGTATTTTATCCACGCTTGCCAGTATTATGAGACTGAGTGAGAGATTCACATTATCGTAATGGGAAAGTCAGCGCAGCAAGATGATGCCCCGGAGCCACGCCACTGATTGGCTGCAAAGCTGTATTTATATATAGCAGAGTGAGTTCACTTTTAGTTCAGCACTGAAGAAGAGAAACAGGTCTGCCTGACTGCCACTTCATCTGCTGCACAGAACACTACAAACTTAGCCTGGAGTTTAGGACTGCATACTTGGCCATGTGTGCTGTGCAGTAAAAAAAAATTGATGCCCATTTTCAGTCTATGAGGTTTATGCAAATAACAACTCCATTGACCTCGGTGGACTTTAAAATGATCATATTATTCATAGTTTTTAAGATGTTAACAAGTTGTGTAAAATTGTTCCTTTCTCCCCCTCTGAATTTAAACGGGAAAATAATGTTAAAACATTGTAGTTAAAATATGTTTATTGGTTTAGCTGTAAATTACTTTTACTTTATGTATACTGTGGAAATTTATATTTGATTTAACAGATCCAAGTAAAATACTACAAAAGTTATGTTTTTGCAACCAAAGTATAACTATAAATAAATAAATTGTCAATCTAAAATTATATTCAACAAAACAATACAGTTCGCTATGAGAAGTACAGGTGTAAAGCATCACATTTAATAACATTTTATTTCTGTTATTCTATTTCTGATGTTGTAATATTTTCAGTTATGTATATTAGAGCAGTGTTTCAAGTTGCATGTTATGTTGTTTAATTATTGTTTATTGTTTTAGCATCATATCAGGTTTGAGATCAGTAAGATTTCTTTGTTTTTTAATGTTTATCTTATTCTCACCAAGACTGCATTTGTATAATCAAAATACAGTAAAATATTGTAAAATATTATTCAATTAAAAATAGATATGAATGCAATTTATTGCAGTAGTATCACATGATCCTTCAGAAATCATGCCAATATGCTCATTTGGTGGTCAAGTGACATTTATTATTATTATTATTATTATTGTTATTATTATTATTATTATAGCCGAAATCCTTTACTCTGCCACAGATTTCAAGTTAATATTTGGATCAAAAAGCTATGCATCGCATTTGTATCAGAAGAACCATTGGTTCTTGTGTGTCTTTTTACTGTTTGAATAAAAAGACTGATTGAATATGTGGAAGGATGGCTTCTGAGAGCTTCTCGGAGCTTAAATTTCAGGCTTTTTCTCACATAAAACTACCGTATGGTTTCAGATGACTCTTGTAACATGCTGTTTTTTTTTACATTTTTGCAGCTTGACAGTGTCTTTCTCCAATCATTGATTCTGTATGGAAAAGAGAAGCAAGAACATTTTGCTAAAGTTTTCCTTTAGCTTTCTGCAGAATAACGGGAGGAAGCAACATGAGGGTAAGTAAATGACGATGCAATTTTAATTTTTGACTTTAACTACCTAACTACGCCTGAGTTAGTTATACACCTCTTTGCTGTGTGCGCTCCTATATTTGCACAGCATGCATTCATGCACCAACAGGACTTGGGTACTGCTACAGAAATAAAGATGAGACAGTAAATAGTATGACACTAGCCACAGTCGTTTCCCCCTAATCAGCTGAAACCACAGTGCCAAGTCAGAGTTTCTGCCACTGAGGAGAACACTGCATCATTTAAAGAGGAACTCCCCTGGACATGCCTCAAAATTACTGTACAAGAAAAAAATGCTGAATCTGAAGAGGCTTTTCATATTTATGAATAAATTGCTCTGTGAAAGAGAAAAAGCATTGAGAGGAGAGAAGAAAAGGAGGCAGGCAGGAAGAAGTAAATCATAAGGTGGAAATGGCTCATTATGTTAGTGATGAGGCCGGGTAATGCCTGCTTGACCAGCCCAGCGTCTGTCAGACGAAGATGCATTGATTAACCCTTATCCATTACCCTTCAACCATAGAAAGAGATGCTGCAGACAAATAGATATCACTTTAAAGTTACAGTAATATCACTGGATGCACTGATGCATACTTACAGACAGAATATTCAAAGGGTTTATTATTGTAGTTTGTCTGTGATTTAACCAACAAAATAAAGAAGTTATACATATAATATTAAACTGTGCACCTGGAATTCGTAACATCAAAGTGTGTATAAATAAAGCCCATCAGAACATCCTGGGCTGGTGTAATTAGAGCTACATTGTGTCTCATTGCAGGCCGAGTTATACGCTGTTCATCATCCTCGAGAACACAGTCAGCAGTTTGTGTCACCTGTTTACCCCGGATTCTTTGCTCTCATTGGATTTAATGGCTAATGAGGGATATAAGTGTGCATTGGTGTGTTGTAGCACTTATTTTTTGTGTATTTCTTGCTTTGTGTTTCAACGGCACCTGTTTGCAGTGCATATTTGGACAAGATGGAAAAGAGAATGATATCCCACGTCACAAGTCTCTATCTGCTCCACCAGGACCATTGAACATTTTAATAAGGTGAGCTTTGTTTGAAGGCCCAGTTCTGTACTATTTGAAAGAGGAGCAATCTAAGCAATCAGACTTTTGATTTGTGCCTAGCCAGAGAAAAAAAAAAAGTACTTTTGAGGTTTAGAGTTTCATTTAAAAGGTTTATCAAGGAATGACCAATACGATTTAAAAACAGTTGCATGCTGACAGTGCATTATCATGTTTACATATATATTACCTTAAAGCTTTTGCTTAGAATAGACCTTAGTCAGGGTAGACGCCATATTGAATTTAACATGACTAGCAATTTTTACAACAGCACACACGATGTAAAGCTCTTAGATGGCATAACTTTCACAACTCATAGCTTTGTTTTATGGAGTTTTTGTTTACTGAAAGTTTTTTTTTTTCAGAAAGATGTTTCATCATTTGAGCAATTAGTGTGTTGTTAAAGAACATTTAAAGGATTGTTTCATTACTAGCAAAAATTAAATATGGCACTACCCTGACTGAGGTCCATAAAATAGTCCATTACATTCAAAACAATCTGACTAGCAACAAGAGGAAACAATATTACAGTAATATTACATATGAAGTATCTCTGAAGTCATTTTCACTATAGTCAATAACTGAGATGCAGCAGTTCTCAGTTGGCACCAGGCACTAAGATGGCACCAGTTGTATACGTATAAAAGTTGCATTTGTATAAGACATGTGTAAGTGAGTCTGCAGTTTAATGCAATGATGAGATTAAATTATCAGTACGCTATATAATGACCTATCAGAATCAAGAAATCTAGAGCGCCATAAAATAGTGTAACAAGTGTTAGGTGTTGACAAAAGGTGTTTTGAACAAGAAATTCCTAAATTTGTTCGTCACTGAGAGCTGAGGTGTCAATTGAACATGATATGATCTAACTGCGGCACATTCAGAACCGGTCATGCTCGGCTTGTGGAAATGATGACCGCATAATTCTGGAGCCAATTTCTGTTCCTGTTGATGTGTTAAATATGTGTGGTCTGTCCATGTGGGCCGGTTAGCACAGACAGCGAGATATTTTACACCAGAGAAAGCGTTCTTTAGGAGGACAAAATCTGTGTGCGTGCGGGAGTTGGTGTGTCTGTATGTGTGTGGTGCAGTGAACACGCTTTGAGGGATTGTGCCCCAGAAAGTGAGTCTCGGTTGGGGAAAATGCTGAGGCCAGCAGTCCCCACCTGCTGGAGCAAATCGGATGAGCTTACATTCCCATGACTGATCCCAGAACAAAGATGTTTATGTGCATACATAAGGCTGCTACAGGCTCAAACAACTCACAAAGTTGAACAAAGTTTATCTTTGTTATTGTTGCTTGTTTTATATGTCCAAACCGCAAGTAACTCTGGTTTGGTCATGTTTTAGGAGAACACACAATGTGCCTATCAATCAATTAAAAATCTGTGAATATAACCTCCTCATGCCAAACTTTACAGTATACTGGAAAAATCAGTTTTATAATTTTTGGTGAAAAATTTTTTTTAAAATATCTTTAGTAAAATATGTTATTCATTGTGGAAAGTTTTTTTTTTTAATGTCAGCTTACAAATAAAACAAGAAATGGCAAGTTTTAGGAATTATACTTCATAAGTAGTGTAGTATTTTAACCTCATAAGTAGTGTAGTATTTTAACCTAAAATGTCTTTGTACATTTGTACTTTGAATATTTTACATAGATGTTACTTTGTGAAATGTGAATTAAAGAAATGTCACATTAATTTTTTTCTTACAACAATTCTGAGTGAGGATTTGATTGATATTTGGTGAGTAAAATTTGATATAGTGTCCATGTTAAACACACTGCATGTTAATAATAATAATGTATATAATAACCTGCTACAGAAAAATAACTACATATTAAATACACACATGCTGTTCTTTAGTATTGATCACTAGGTATATATGCAACAATTAGTGTATGCTGTTTTAATTTATAATTATCACATGAATATTTATCTGATAAAACTTAAAAATTGCATATGCAGAATACACAAGAAATGTGTCATGCCTTGTGTTTATCGTGCATATTTTTCTTATACAACGATTAATATTTTTCATAACTAACTAACTTTTTTTTTTTGGTGAAGTTTCCCATTTTGGGATTAAGGAGGCATTATGAATTGATGTTGAAAGCAATAAGTTCCAGATACCAGGATCATTTGTAAAGATATGTCAGAAGCAAAAACTGAAAGTTGTAGCAGCTTTAATGAATAAACAGACAAACAACATGACTGTGTGTGATGTTGTTTTGAAAGATGGAAATTTGAAACTTGCTTGGAATTTTGAAATGCTTCAGATGTTCTCTTGATATATATCTGACCAAAAATATATATCTTTAGAACCTCTTTTTTTAATGCTTGTGTTTTTAAATGCATTCTTTGTTATTTTTTTATTTTGTAGGTTTTTGTTTTAGTTGAAGATGTACATTTCCTCACTGCTTTCAATCAGTTTCAAATCTGATCAATGGAATGACACTGTGTCCATGCATGACCAGTAATAGTAGCATGAAGAACGGCAAGCAAAGGTATGTTTCCCAAAGGTAGGTGTGTGTGTGTGTGTGTGTGTGTGTGATTCCTCTACCTTCCATGCTTTCCATTGTGGAAGCACACAGTTCAGATGCTAAAGACCTAATGTGGTTTATTTATGTCATTTGAGATCTTGTTATATTAATTTGTGTTCATATGTGTCCTCACAATCTAGTGTAAATACTTGCCTCTGTTTTGTAGCGTCTGATAAATTACTTAATTTACTGGATGTTAATGACACATTCATTGATTTAGAAAACAGTTTTGCCTGTTTCCATCTCACAATTGTTTCTTTGATGAGCTTTCATACAAAATAATTGAGCCTGTTAATTAGCTTCATTATGAGTGCCTAATAACCCTAAAGCTTTCAGGAAATAGACTTGTGTCTAAAGGCTGAAGTTCTTGACATTGTTTATCCTGGGTGGCTGCTCCTTTACAAAGGCTTCTCTAATTTAATAAAATGACTCGGAGAAGAGGGATGTTATTTTTGTATGTGTGTTTGTTTGTGCAAGATTTCTGCATAAACAGACCCTAAATATTCGGTTTAAATATAATTAAAAAAAAGAAAGGAAAAAAATACACTGAAAAATGTGGTATGTGTATTTATATATATATAATTTAATTCATTGTTACTTTATACAGTATATGATTTCACATACATTATATCTACTGTATATATAGATGCATACAAAAATGCATATATATATATATATATATATATATATAATGTGCATTTTTGTAGATGCTTTTAGATGCTCAAAGTGACTTTCGTTTCATTCAAGGCATATCATTTCTGCCTTTGGGATTTGAACCCATGACCTTGGTGTTGCTAGCACTGTGCTTTATTGTTTGAGCCACAGGGATGATAGATTAAATGAACCTAAATAACACACGGTAGGCTATGCGTCCATATGCATGCCAGTATATGTTTATAGGGTCCTGAATGGGAGCTCTTTTGTCCAGTCTGAGTTTGAGTAAAGTGCCGCCTGCCGTGGTGTGACAGAAGCGACTGTGTGATTGAAGACGCTGGGCTTGGAGAGGCTGTTGGCAGCTATATTTCAGCACGGAGATGGATGGACTTCATGATGCGAGTTTTGCGTCAGGGTGAGCTCTGCGCCTAACTAGGCCTGAATAATTCACAACGCCCGTTATTGCAGAAGGGCCGATCAGCAGCGACGAAAGAGGCGAGAGACGAGATAATAACATGGCTCGGGGTATGGAGATGAGCGCCTGTGCGTCAAGCTGATCTGAATAGTTCATGCGAAAAGAGAGAGAGAGAGTTGATGCTGGAATAGAGCAGCAGTGGCCCTTCGCTAAGTCTGGGTAATGGATGGAGAATGCCAGAGACAGTTATGCTAGAGTGCTGGGCTGATCGCTGGTTTGGGGCGATGAGCTTAACTCCTTGTCTCTGGATCGTGTCATAAAGGAGGAAAAATACCCACCAGGTCCTCTCATAAATATGCTAAGAAGGAGGAATAAGGATCTAAATATGATTTTTATGAGTGACAGAGAGAGAGAGGGAGCGAGAGGGTACGCATCCATGGCAAAGTGCTTGGCAAACAAAGGAAGGGCAATATTTCAGTACATTTGCTGCCAATGTTGTTCTGTTTGAGGTGAGAGGCTGCAATAACAACAGTAAATTCAGATCTGCTTGTGTCATTTTAATCCCCATAAAAGATGTTGTTTATGCTTACGTTATGTCTTATCAGTGCAGACAAATACAATGCGAAACAGTAGTGGGAAATAACTGCTTTATTTAGGAGAAAATGCAAATTATCCTGCCCGAGGTGTGACGTAAACCTGCCCATTCCTCAGCTATTGTGTGACAAAAATCATTAATATTACACATATAACATTACGCTGGATTTATAATGCATTCCGCATAAATCTTTGGCCGTAAATGATCGTAAAAGAATGTGAGCGGGTGGCACCGGGCGAAGTCGTCATTTGCTATCCGCTTACATGTTATTTCTATTTTGCGTGTCCCTGGCTTCTCTCGCATCCCACGTCTGTGTTCTTAACAAGTGCCCAGAATGCAGCGCGGGTGTCAGAATCTAGCACCGGCACCCTCTAACCTCTGCTAATCTCCTCTCACTCCGAACAGGTCAACTCATAAAACTGAGTGACAGGAGTTTTACCAAGAAAAATGTTTGTGCATGTGACTTTCCCTCTGGCTTATGTGGAGCATACAGTATCCATTTCGTGACAACAATTTATGGAGATCAAAATGAGATGGTAGCTGTTGTCACCTTAGGGTAGACGACTTTGTGATTATATGTGTCTCATCTGATGCAAGACAAATGGTCCTACTGTTTATTAGAATAAGCAGCTTTATTATCTTCAGTAGTCTGAAAGTGCAATGTTCTTTATTTAGACTGTGGTGGTGTAGTTATTTATGTCGGAAAAATATTATGAGACAACTGTATTACGTAGATTTGCAGCACCTATTATAAATGATGGGAAGTGATGGGAATGTCCATTGCATGTGTTCAGTCTCTTTCTTCTCCTGTTGTTTTGTGCAGCCTCTGCGTTTGTCTCGGTTCCGGGCTGATGGCGAAATCCAGCACCTGTTGTGTGACACACATGTAGGACACCCATCTCATGGCCTCAGTGTGTTGATCAGCAGTGAAGCTGGATATCTGTGGCAATTGTTACGTGACAGTATTAACGAAATTGATTCAAAGGCTGAACAGCAGGGCCGTCATGTGATAACATCTGACATGGTAAAATATGTGGCAGATATGGCACTTGGATGTGTGTGCAAAAAGAAAGACTGTGTGTGTGTGTGTGTGTGTGTGTGTGTGTGTGTGTGTGTGTGCATATATATATAATATATTACACATACATGCACACACACACAAACACACACACACACACACACACACACACACACACACATATATATATATATATATATATATATATACATATGTGTGTGTGTGTGTGTGTGTGCGTGTGTGTGTATGTATATATGTATGTATGTTTAATTTAAAACATTTCTAAATAAAAAATAATATATTTACAATAATTTAAATGTAAAATCTAAAGTCATAACCTGCACTGATATGTTTTTAAATTCATAAAATAGAGTAAAAAGTATAGAAGCCTTTTTCTACAACATAGGGGAAAAGTCATGCTATGGTAAATCATTATGACATCATAAATCAAATATATAAGATGCTAAATTATAATTGTGAGAAAAGTCTAACCTACGAGACAAAGGTCATAATTTGGACATAAAAAGTCATAGTATTTAATCATTTTGCACTTTAGAATTTTTGTCATAATTTGACTTTTAATGTCATAGTTATGGCTTTATTTCATAAATTTGACTTGCATCATAAATATGGCTTTTTCCTCATTTTGACTGCCATAATTTTTGTTTCATTTCATATTTGACTTGACTTGGTATCTTATAATTTTAGTTTTTTATCATAATTTGTCGATTTTAACTTTTATACACTTTATCAAAATTTTGACTTAAAGACATTCAGACTTTTTATCTCAGTTTTGGCTGTCTTCATTTTGATGTTTTATCTCATCATTATGACTTAGTATCTCATATTTATGACTTTTTATCTCAATTGTGGCATCAATATATCATAATTTCAACATTTTATCTCATAAATTTTATGTCCTTATGAATTTTCATAAACATTTACCCAAGTATAATATTTTTCGTTATGTGGCAGAAATGGACTTCCTTAAGGAATTGCCAGAAATTATTGAAGTAAATGCAGTTATTTCCACCGTAATGTGAAAATATTGATTGTAAGAGAAGCACTTTGACAGAGTGGCTGTTTCAGATTGATTTGTTAAGAATCAAAGTCAAAACTTGAATGAGAGGGGATCTCCCAGCTTGCTGGATCTCTCTCAGAGTGAGAAAGGTCTGTTCTGTGTCCGGAGGTTAATAGGGGTCAGTTGAACAAAATCACAGAAGTTGCGACTCCTGTTTGGGCAAACAGAGCAACATAGATCTGTTTCAGTGACTCAGTCTAGACTGTGGCAGTTTGCCTTTCTCTTTTCGCCCATCTGGATGTTTGATCTGGTGTAAGCCATCGACCTTGCAGTGCTTAAAACCCCCCAAACCCAACAGCAAGGTCAATATGGCACAGTTCCTGCACCCACATTATCAGTCAGGACTAACCCTGAGGCCTCACCACAGCAGCTGATCCAACACCAAGAAACATATAGAAAATAGGCTGTAACACAGTCTATACTGAAACTAACACCTTTTTATTATTCTTGTGTTTTCCAGAAACACAAGGGAATTATTAAGGTTGTAGGGGCACATTAGTAGATACAATTCACCATTAAAAATACCAAAGCTGAGCTGTTTCAGTGATCCTTCTAGATCTGTAGTTTAATATCTGAAGTCCATCAGTGTAAGGGCTTTGACCTCACAACATGATGTGTGACTCTGTGGTCTTAATACAGAATGAAATGAAAGTAATGGAAGAATCATTGTACCCAGGGAAAGGGTTTATGACAGATTAGATGACACATGTCTGGAGAAAGACGTCTGGTGCTGAACTGAGGAACATGGATGAATTCCTTTGACAGATTTGATGCTGTGCTTTTGTTTTTAAAGGCAAATTCTTTCCAAAAACTTGCCAATTGAATACAGACAGCAAATGTGAAATAATAAAAAAAATCCAAATTTTTTTTATATTTACTCTGTTGAAAACACTTCTTAATAAGTAACTCTTAATAAGAATGTAATGTGTGCATGGTTTAATTGGATAATTGGATTAAGGATTGTTAATGTTAACTAACTGCTTACTTGATAATTACTTTTATTTATAGATTCATGTTTCTCTTATTTAACCTGGCAATATGTGAAGTTACGTAGTTACTTAAATTTAAAAATGTTAAAAAGTATATAAAGTAATAGATAAATAGTAATATAAAAATAGTTTCAACTTTAAGTTCTGGAGAAATTATTATTATATAATTATTATTAATTATTAAAATATTGTCAGACTAAAAAAAATTAAATATAAAATAATATAAAAATAAACAAAATTAATTTAATCTGTCCATTTTCCTTTAAATCCAAAATGACTGGCCTTATATCAAATTATATATATATATATATATTCCGTTTTTCAACTGAAGATTAGTTGTATAGCACTTTACTCAATACATATTGTTTCAAAGCAGCTTCACAGAAAATGTTATTAGACCATTTTTTTTTGTTAAATAAAATTGTTTAAAATTTAGGTCACATGCTATTTTAAATCTGCTTCAAATGCAGACTTAATGAGACGTCTTCTATGCCTTTGAAGGAAAATATGTAATATCTCGGAAGCTTTGCACTCATTAATTATATTCATGTGAAATGTCATCCATGGCCCCGTGGAAATTCTATAGACAAACATAGGAAAAGGGGGTTCAATAAATTTGAGTTATCTGTGAGTAGGTATGAGAGAGGTGCGGTCATGCCTGTTAGAGGTGTAGTGGGGTTGTGTTGCACCCCGTGTTGGGTTAGGGTGTCGGCCCTGAGCCTCTTATTGAATTACAACAAAGGCAGCTAAAGGTCAAGCCTCTGTGGCAATACTGTGGCCACGCACCGGCCACTCTGATGGAAACCCGAGGTCGTTTGAAAGGTGCACTGCCGGAATCTGTCCTGGTGGCTTTTTCCAGGGGAGTATTCCATGGGGGAAGTGGCCTGAATGCATGAGCATTTGATACCATATTAGCTTTGGAGTGGAGTGTGTTTTTACTTCGTCATACTAAAGCGACCATGTTTACACGCTTACCATTAACTTTCAGTTCACTCAGAAGCTTCATACATATTCAACCCGAGAGGGACATTTGAGCATTTTGATCTTGGTCAGTCCTGTCAAAAATCCGCAGATCATCGGCTTTAAAGTGAAAATTCTGTTGAGATCTACCTCATGTTGTGCAAAACTAAAAGCTATACCGATAGACTATCATGTCTAACTCTAATGTACAGAACTACATAATTGTTAAACAGTATATTTTGTTTTTCTTTGGTCTTATTTCTCTTATTGCACCAAGTATACCAAAATAATGTTTCATGATGTCCTTGTCGTAAGGTATGAATGTATGATTTCATACTACTGAGAAATTGGCCATTTTGCCATTTTTGTGTCATTTTGTCGTCTGTAATCTGATCAAAGGATTTTGTGCCGTTTGACTGATTGCCATTCTAGTTGTAAGTTCAAAATGTTTAAACCATTCATATGTTTTTTTAAATGAATGAATATTTTTTATTTAGCACGGACACATTTATTTGATCAAATAATGTTACAAAATATTTCTATTTCAAATAAATGCTGTTCTTTTGAGCTTTATATTCATAAAAAAATATAATTTTTAATGAAAAATATTAAGCAGCACAGCTGTTTTCAAAACTGATATTAATAAGAAATGTTTCTTGAGCACCAAATCAGCAATGATTTCTTCTGACTCTGAAGACTAGAGTGATGGCTGCTGAAAATTCAGCTTTGCCAACACAGGAATAAATTACATTTAAAATATGTTGAAGTAGAAAACACTTATTTTCACAATGTTACTGTTTTTACTGAGCATAAGAGACTTCTTTCAAAAACATCAAAAATTAACCCCAAACTTACATATTTATAATATATATTTGTTTGTATTGTATGCAATTTATGATTTGGTGACTTCATCAGGAGTGAAGCATGTATTAGTGTCGCTGTAGGCAGTATATCTTCACAAAGACTCATGGGCTCATAGGTTTGTCGTGGTGAAGTTCTGAGACCCCATACTGTGGAGCTCCTCCAGAATTTTCCATGGATTGATACGGAACACGACTTCAAGCAGGTTAAATGCTTGAGCCATTTAGATGAATGAAATGCACATTTGACCCACCAGTCTTTAGTGTTTGGTCTGTTCTAAAGTTCCTGGTGCATGCTATTATAATTCTGCACTGATTTAGTACATCTAATGAGAAGATGCTGGGCGTAGCGCCTCTCAAATGATCAACCAGGGTGTCTGTTTAGGGTTGACATGAGCCTTGAGCTGTGCCCAGGCTAAATTATAGTCCTGCACTTCTCCTCTCTCGGCTGAGCGAATGCTGATTCAAGCAAAAATTCATGCTCACCTCACCATCTTTTGCCCATCCTCTGTTCTCCACTCCTCTTTTAAACCAGGCCAGAGGGAAAAATTCTTCCTCTCCCTCACCCTCTGTGTCTCTCACTTTCTTATTTCCGAATGTACAAAAAGTGTGTGCGTTCTCTATTTTTGAACATGCAAACTTATTTTACTTCCATAACCAGACATATTTCTGACTGAAATGGTATTCAAGATAAAAAAATATAGCATGGGATTTGATTTGAGCAGTCATAAATTGATTGGATAGTAAAAAGTGGGAGTTAAATACCTAACTTATATTAACGATTTTTTTATGTTTCTAAAAAATAAGTCACTTATGCTCACCAAGGCTGCATTTATTTGGCCAAAAATACAGTAAAACAGCAATAATGTGAAATATTATAAATTTTTTTGTTATTTGAGTTCATTTTGATGTAGTTCATTCCTGTAATGGAAACGCTGGATTTTCAGCAGCCATTACTCCAGTCTTTAGTGTCACATGATCCTTTAGAAATCATTCTAATATGCTGATTTTCTGCTCAAGAAACATTTCTTATTATTGTTCAAATCTGTTTTTTGCTGATTATTATTTTTGTGAAAAACATGATACACTACTATTCATAAATTTGAATAAGTAGCATAAAACATAAATTAATACTTTTATTCACAGACACATTAAATTAATAGTAAAATTGAAAGTAAAGACATCATAATGTTACAAAAGATTTCTGTTTGAAAGAAATGTGATTCTTTTGAACTTTCTGTTCATCAAATAATCCTGAAAAAACAAAACAAATCCACAAAACATTAAGTACAAGAAATTGTTTTTTAGCATAAATACTAGTATTGTTCTAATTATTCAAAACTGAGCACCAATAACATTTTTAAAATTTAAAATATAATTAAATTTAAAATATATTAAATTTTAAAATATAATATTTCAAAATTTTACTGTGTTTTCCATTAAATAAATGCACACTTGTTGGCTATAAGAAACTTTCTTTAAAAAGAATTAAACAAAAAAACTTTTGACCGGTACTGTAAATAACTAGTCTGTTATGTTTTAACATTATCCTGCATGGGGATAGAAAAGGAAGAGTTTTTTTTTTACACAAAGTTTACAAAGGCATTTTCTTTGAGAGCAATCAGGAACATGCATTTCAAAATTCTATGGTCAATTTTGATTCATCAGCGCACAGACATCAGGTAAATACACAGTCTAAGACACTAAAGTGAAAACAGCTGTGGCCGCCTTCTAATTAGCCCAGCCAATAGTCTATAGCAGGGCAATTCCTCAAATCGAAACTACAGTTCGCACTTAAACGCAGGAAGGGAGCAATTAAATTACACACGCTCCTTCTTTGCCGAGGACAATTATTATAATAACCAGAAAGTGCAATCAAAAATACAAACGCAAACAAAAATATACAAAATAATGTTATTTTTAGCAGCATCATATGACCCCTTTAAAGCGCTCAGGATTAGACAGTATCATAAGGCCACGTTGTACATCACCCATGTAATCTGCGTCACCTCATAGCACTGACGTAAAGAAGACTGCAAGTTTTTGTCGTGTTTTTTGTTGTTGTTGTTGTTGCCTGGAAAGGTTATGGTTAGATCTGAGCCTATTTATCTGCCGTCTCTGAAATAAATTTTGTTTAGGACAAACTGATTCACTGGATTGAATCAGATTTTCTAACGCTACTGAGAGCCATTTAGGACAGCATGTTTGATTATTCCCTTAGCTCACTAGTGTTGACAAACATCGAAAGTGTTTGTTCGCGCTACATTGTGAGTCTTTAGTAAAATTAGCTAATTACTGAAAAAGCATTGTGTGAAAACATCCGAACTACTGTCGTACTCTGCTGAAAAATAGGCTATATGTAAGATAGTAGCGTCGTTAGTTTTAAATATGGTCCCCTCCCACACTGGTCTGCTTTAGTTTTATACTATTTTATATTTTATCTTACGAATACACATATAGGCTACTTTTAATCTCTTTGACAATGAGAAATCGTTGCTGTGTTTATTATGCATTGCGGTGATAAGCGTTGACCTTTTCTTTCAATTATGCCGGGATCAAAGGTTGCAACCTCCCTTGCTTATTTTTGCCTCTGGTTTTCTTTTATTTTCAAATTGATTCAAGAAGAAAAGGTGGTCCAAGCAACTAACATGAAATCAATGAGAGACTGATGTGGTATTAACGCAGGCCGTTTTCGCCTCTGCTCTTGTGGTGCGGAGCAGCTAAACAGCTCAAAGCCAGCGAGAGCTCGACAGGCCAGAAATGTGACATTTTGAAATGTGCTCCAAGTAGCTGCACACATCCAGTGTTTTATTTAAAATCAATGTTTAGCCTGGAAGAGCCTGCTTAAGAGTTTTGAGTGTTATGTGGCAATTTGTTTTCTTTATGTTTCCATCTCTCGCTCGGTACCGCTTGCATTTTCTGACACGTTGTTGAAAGTTTTAAAATATTTCATTGTTGTTGCACAGAGACATTTGTCCTAAAAATGTCACGTTATTGTGTGAAACATTTATATTATTAGCGATTTATATAAGTGTATACCCTTCAAAAGTTTGGGGTCGGCAATTTCTTTATTTTGAATGACAGAACAGAGGGATTGAAATAGAGATATGCCCAGCGGCTGGGGGAGGGTGGGAGGGACATGCAGTCGTTTCTCGTCAGGCCCTTAAAGCACGACTGGCAGTGATGACCAACCGCATTTGTTTTACTTGCTGCAGTTGAGGTGGCAGGAGGAGACTTATGTGCAGATGGATGCTGCTTTAAAGCTCAAGGGGCTCTCTCGCTCTTTCAGGGGAGTGGATATTGTGTTGGCCAGTGATTCATTACAAGCAGTTGAGCTGTGAAAAGGAAGAAGGCTGAGCGCCAGCCTGGGCGGCCTCCTCTCGTCGCCTCAGAAAGACTCTCGCTAAAAGTCACTCGACTGACATTTAACTACATCAGCTCAACGTCACATTTCAGATGAATTTCATTCATCAACTTCCCATCTGCGGGTGCGTGTCTAAGAACTAAATTACTGTCCCGTATTAATGCTTTCTGCTCCTCCATCTGCCGCTGCATTGCAGCTTTTCTGGTTCATCTGTCCCTGTGTCACCTTTATCAGATATGAAGTTCTTCAGAAGCTGTTTTTATGCAGGAAGTCACTGTATGCATTTAGTGATGCTAAAAGAGGTTTTAACCCTAAGTATTGGAGTTTATTAGGTGCTTGGGAGGCAGTGCTTGGGAGGCAGTTCGCTACTGTCTGTAGTGTTCACTAGAGGGCAGTAGAGTAGGCAGTGGTGTGACTGGTGGGATCTCATGATTGAGTGATTAATCTAGTATGTCATTGCTTGTTTTTACCTACAGTGTGTTTGTGTATTTGCATTTCACACGTTGGAGACTTTTAAATTCATCATAACATGTATAATGTTGTAATTACTTGGAAGTGCTATGACTTGCATATAAAAAATGTGTGTGTGTGTTTAAAAGAAGTCTCTTCTGCTCACCAAGGCTGCATTTATTTGATCCAAAATCCAGCAAGAACAGTAGTAATAGTAATATTGTGAAATATTTTTACAATTTAAAATAACTATTTTCTAATTAAATATTCTTAAAATGTAATTTATTCCTGTGTTGACAAAGCTGAATTTTCAGCAGTCATTACTCCAGTCTTCAGTGTCACATGATCCTTCAGAATTTAATATGCTGATTTGCTAAAGAAACATTTCTGCTTATTATCAATGTTGAAAACAGTTGTGTACAGTTTTGCATTTATTTATTTGTATTTTTTCAGAGTTCACTAACTAGAAATTTCAGAGAATGGCATTTATTTGAAATGGAAAGGTTTTGTAATATTTTGTTACAAACTTTTGTGGTCAATAAGAATTATATTACATTTTGTTTTGGGAAAGAAGTGAAATAAATAAATTTTATTCAGCAAGAATGCATTCAATTGATCAAAAACATCATGTATATATATAATACAATTATTACTATACTCTATATATATATTTCATTGTTGTTGCACAGAGACATTTGTCCTAAAAATGTCACGTTATTGTGTGAAACATTTATATTATTAGCGATTTATATAAGTGTATACCCTTCAAAAGTTTGGGGTCGGCAATTTCTTTATTTTGAATGAAATACTTTTATTCAGCAAGGATGCATTAAATTGATCAAAAGTGACAGAAATCCAGTTTAACACTTTAAAAGTCTTTACAATTTCAAATGCTGATCTTTTGAACTTTCTATTTATTAAAGATTCCTGAAAAATATCAGTAGGCGGATTTCATAAAAATATTAAAGGGATAGTTCACCCAAAAATGAAAATTTGATGTTTATCTGCTTCAAGATGTAGGTGACTTTGTTTCTTCAGTAGAACACAAACGAAGATTTTTAACACAAACCGTTGCAGTCTGTCAATCTTATAATGGCAGTCAATGGGCTCCACAGCTTTGAGAGTCAAAAAAAACATACACAGACAAAACCAAATGAAACCCTGCGGCTCGTGACGATACATTGAGGTCTTAAGACACGAAACGATCGGTCTGTGCAAGAAACTGAACAGTATTTATATAATTTTTTACCTCTGATCCACCGCAATGTCCAACTGTCCTGAGCGTGTTCTCAACATCAGGCGTGTGACGTCAAATAAATACGGTTGGGCAAAAATTCCACATTGTCTGATGATGTATCAAAATCGTCTTCCATTGTGATGACCTGTACTTCTAAATATCTTTAGATCATCGTAATGCCAGTGAACACGTCCGCATTCTCTCTGCACTGTGTAAATAATGAGTGTCGTGTACGCGCGACAGATTGCTTCCGCACATGCATCTATTATCATAGATATATTTATAGATCCCTATTCGACCACTCCAGATACGTTGACGCGTCCGCCATTTTGGAACGTATCACGGCCCATAGAAACAGTCACTAATGAGTAACTGTAACTGAGTAAATGATAATAGTAAACACTCAATTTTCAGTTAAAGGCAGTTCATCACTGAATTCAGTGATGCCATCATCCAGCTCAGTTCAGTTTAAATAGTGTATCTGCCGCCCGCAGTTGATTTTGATATTCTAGGTATTATCAAATTGCCAGAGTTTTGAGAACGCAGTGGACGTGGAGGACTATAATGCAATAAGAGCTCGTTCAAATACTGAGGTGCTAAACCATTCAGGGCTTTATAAGTTATAAGCAAGATTTTAAAATCTATACGATGTTTAATAGGGAGCCAGTGCAGTGTTGACAGAACCGGGATAATATGGTCATACTTCCTGGTTCTAGTAAGAACTCTAGCTGCTGCATTTTGGACCAGCTGGCGTTTGTTTATTAAGCGTGTATTTATAAGCGTGCAAAATAGATTACCTTTTGAAATATAGCAAAGACATTTTCTAAAATAAATTGAATAAAAATTCAAAAGTTAACAGAAATATCACACTAAAAATAGTATGCCAAGGTCATGGGTTTGATTTCCACTGGCATATAAATGTATAACATGTATGCACTTTGGATAAAGTTGTTTTGGACAAAACATCTGCTGTGTGTGTAAATTATGATATCAAACTTTACAATACATTTGATACAATTTAGTTTCATCAGCAACAATGTGACCAAGGCCAATATTTACTTCGGTTTTTTTTTTTTTTTTTACAAATGTTTTAAACAGATATAAAAAATAATATTAAAAATAATAAAATCACACTTTTATGCTTGGTTTTAAACAAAATGATAAAATTAAAGCACATTCAGAGAGTTTTTATTGTTGTGGTTGATAGCCAGTGGAATCAAGTGTAAATCAAATGAGTATGTGACAGACAATGAAAACAGTTCACTGGGTTTAAGTTTTGTTAACCAAGGAGAATACTTACTTGGCCCTGTGGGCATGTTAAAATTCATGACTCTTCTGATTTCTATTCATAAGGTTGAAGCTTGATGAAGCTGTCAGGGCTGGAAGACACACGAGGGGTCAGACGTACGCTTTCAAACACGCGTGACCTCACGCTGATGAGCCTAATTCACACATCCTCAAGGCCTTTCCCCTGAGCCCACCAATCACAATACCCTCCCACTTGACCTGGGACCCTCCATGGGGGTCTCCCTTTGGCTGCGTAGTGAAAGGAAAGAGGGAGACATCCCTGCTGCTCATCTCCATCACAATGGCGGCATATGTTTGTGGGCATTTGTGGGCATACACTGACGACAGAGACCAGGTGCCTGAACCCCACACACTCGGAGACGAAAGAGAAAGTCAACACTGTTAGTAACACTTCTTCTCTGATTTATAACACACCCTTCCAAGCCGAAACCGCTGGAGCTAGTCTATCTGTTTAGCACACAGAAAGAGCTCTCTGTATGCTTGTTTAGTGGGCAGGCTGTTGTAAACTTTGATGGGATCATATTCACTTTGACATTGTGTTCTATGGAGTTGTAGATGTTGATTTATTATGGACTGTGAGATAGTTATATCACTGTGTGTCTGGGTTACAGGATTTCACTCGGTGCCCCGTGCAAACAGCTTACTGCTGATTAAACATTGATTTTCCTCGGCACCCTCTCACCCTGATAAATAGAGCATTAAGAGGTCTCCACAAATAATAACATTGTGGAATAATAAAATTTGTTATATCTGGGGAACCACAATGCTTTGAGTAATATCTTGGATTATTGCATTTTGATCATCTTGCATAGTGCAAGTGAAGGTTATTATCACCTACAGTCTGCAGACATATCCTTACCATATTTTAATGAAAATAATAATGACCCTCAGAAAAATCTAAAATTATATTTATATTATATTATATTTTCTGCAGGTTTCCTTATGAACAGCCATGGAAGTGAGGTGAAAGAGAGCGACGAGGAGGAGGAGGAAGAGAGGGTAAAGGCAAGTTTAGCAGGCTCTTCCTCTATCATAGTAAGTGAGCTCCTCCTAATTACTATTCAATAAACTCCCGTTAAATTAACAGCTCAATAGGCAACAACATCTGCTGTATGTGGCAGGCCAGTGACAGTACATCTTTCTCTTTCTCGCTCTTTCTCTTTTCCCTCTCCGTCTCACGTTGTCTCATCGACAGACGGTCCATTTGTTTTCTCTGACTCTTTTTCACTATGTATGTGGCATTGTGTGTGTTTATCTGTATATATTGTATATATATATATATATTGATATGGTGCTCAGCGATGACCTTTTTGAGAGTACTGACATTAGTTGTGCCTGCCATTTTCTGCTTTAATATACACCACTGTTCAAAAGTTTGGGGTCAAGTTTTTATTTATTATTATTATTATTCAGCAAGGATGCATTATATTGATCAAAATTGATATTTATAATATTATTCCTTCAAATATTAAGCAGCACAACTGTTTTGAACATTGATAATATTAAGAAATGTTTCTTGAGCACCAAATCAGCATTTTAGAATACATTCTAAAAGGATCATGTGTCACTGAAGACTGGATTAATGGCTGATGAAAATTCAGTTTTGCCATCACAGAAATAAATTACATTTTAAAATGTATTAAAATAGAAAACACTTATTTTAAATTGTAGTAATATTTGCACAATATGACTGTTTTTACGGTATTTCTCAAATAAATGAGCATAAGCGACTTAACAAAAAAGTATTACTGAACCCAAACTTTTGAATTGTACTGTATATAAAATTGATATAACGAATTTTATTTCAATGTACAGTACATTTTATGAAATAAGTATAAAATAAATATTGAAATCTACTATTTTGAGCATTTAAATGCAATTTTAAATCCAGAGTTCAACTTCAAGAGCCCACTATATTTTCAGATACATTTAAGCCACTTCAACACTGTACAGTTCATTCTATCAGTTAATTTTGTGTATTCCTTGGGAGACAACCCCATGATTTTAACATTACTAATGCCATGATCCACCAGTACCCCCTTTTAAAATAGGTTTATTGTAATGAAATTGTTCATGCAGAATAAAAAAATTGTCTTCATGTTCTTACAAGGTTGTGGTTTTATAATGAATATTTAATTAATTATTATGATGGGTTTTTACATTTTTTTACTGATCATCTTCTCATCTTTGGGTTTGTGTCAGTGGGAGTTAAAATTGTGGTGCTTTCATACCCGCAGCTACATTTTCACATTTTGCAAAACTTGTGCATAACAGTAATTACGTTAAGACCAGGTATGATACGTTTAGGTACTTTGAAGAAGAACTGTATAATTCAGCACTTTTCCAGTCTGTCATCTGAGAGCAAAGGCTGTCCGGCTGTCTGTCAGTGAAAGATTAGTTGCTCGGCTCACATGGTCTCCGCTCTGCTGTCACAAAGGGCCAGGCAGCTGCCGGACCCATCCAGGGGCATCACTCACCACTAATGAACATATCAGTCCAGTCCAAGCACTCTCCCAGATGCTCCTCGCGCAGCCATGAAGAAGAGGGGTGAGGAAAGGCTAACAGAGTTAGCCGTTCTCAAGCGGCTTGGACAGAGAAGACAGATTGAGGATGATGCAAATGGGTTGGTGTTTTTTGTGTGCTCACGTGTGTGGGTGTGAAAATGATCAGTGTGCTTTGAAATGGCAAACCGCACAGCAAGGCTGGGCCCCAGCGCTCATTTCTCATCTTTCTCTCACCTGTTCCACACTGCAGAGCTCACAGCATTGATCCAGACACTCCCGGCTCCTCGCCATCCATCATAAGACCAACACTCCCCTCACGCTGCTCAAGGTCCACGCGTCCTCCTTTCCGCTTTTAGCCACCTAGGTAAAGATATTCATCAGGCCTCTTATCCTCCGCTCTCCCTCCAGTAGTCTCTCTCTCATGGAGAAGACAACTTGCAGCCATATTAATGCAATGCAGCAGCCACTGGGAGGATAACAAGACCCCTAGTACCTGCGCGAGAGAGAGAAGGGGAAATAAAGGGAGAAAGTGTATGTGTGTGTGTGTGAGATCTGCAAACACACACTGACATAAAGAGGTCATCTCATAAATCTTTAGTAGACAGGGTGATGCTGTTTGAGTGAGCTGTGAATGGGGCCTCAAAGCCCAAGTCACTAGGGTCAACGGATCAGGAGAAAGAAAAATAGAGTTATCCGTGAGAGAGGGATCCGTAGACATCGCCGCATACTTTATCTCTACTTCAGCTATAGTTAAATTGGTCCTGCAGGTCATCCCTTGTGGTTAAATCAGGAAAGAAACTTGTTTTAATTAATCCTGTGAAAAGGCCAGGGCTAATTATAACAGGTGAAGGATGGCTTTCTCTTTTTCTTCTCTCTCTCTGTGCTGAACATCAGTCTCTTTGCACTCTCCTCTTCACCTGTGATTGATAGAGGACTCACTCCCAGAGCCTACAGATTTCCCATGCCTCCAGAATCGTGTTGTTGTTTTTAGAGCAAGCGTATTTTTGTGCAGTTTTGTGCCTAAAGACTGGAATACACTACATAACATTTGCCCAGATTTTGGCCCTGAGTTGACGCTAGTTGCCACAAGTCAGAGGCTATAGATTTCAAGCAGTTGGAGTTGACAAATTGTGATGAGCACAAGATTTTTTTTTTACTTCAGACCAATTCCATCCAGTCAGAGGATGTCAAACACGTTTGATATTTTTGAGCCAATTTTTTAACACGTTGTTTTCATTTGTAATGTGTCTTATAGCAATGAGTCACGTGTTTCTGCACAAGTTTTTGTTTAGAAGTACTTAAATCTCTGTTAGTATGTATGTGATCCCTAGTTGTTTAGTGTACGTTATACCCAGTTTTCTCTGTAACCAAGTTGGCAAGTGTATGATTTCTAGTGTTTTAATCTATTTAGATTTTAAAAGTCATTTAGTGTATTCCAGTTTTAAGATGGTAATTTTTTTTGCATAAGCATCTCAAGTGGTGGTACCACAAATCAAATCACAAAATACAGTAAATAGAAATGTCCTAAAAAATAATGTATAAAAAAATTGTATATATAAGTGTAATTAAAACCATATTTAAATATATTTAATCTAGACTACATTACATTAAAATTAAATTTTTTCTTGCAGCAAGGTTAAACATTGCTTATGAAAACATAGTTTTGCTCAGTGTTTAATAGGTGGCAGATATTAGTATAATTGTACTTATTTTTTATATAAATATCTACTTAAGTGTCATCATTATGAACTATAGTATTTAATTTACATTACACTAAATTAAACTAAAAAAGTGTTTTCTATTTTAATATTTTAAAATGTAATTTATTCCTGTGATAGCAAAGCAGAAATGATTCTAATATGCTGATTTAGTGTTCAAGAAACATTTCTTCTTATTATTATCAATGTTGAAAACAGTTGTGCCACTTTTGCCACATAGAAAATTAAAAAGAACAGCATTTATTTGAAATGAGAATATTTTGCAACATTGTAAATGTCCTAACTGCTTCTTTTTAAAATATTTCTTAGAGGCTCCTAACTTTTGAATGATTGTGTGTGTGTGTGTGTGTGTGTGTGTGTATACTGTATATATACATATAGATATGGATATAGATATATGAAGTGTTTTCACCTTCCTACATTCTACTTCTTACTATGAATTTTCTTTTGATTTTCCTATCCTAAATATGTTGTATTGTATTTAATTATTTGTATTTAACATTATTTGTCCCTTTACGGCCCTACGACCCACCAGTTAAGAACCGCTAATGTAAGAGAACTCACAAATCTTTTCCTCTCTGTACTTTCGGGTACAAGTATTGAATAAAAGCTGTATAGTTATTTTACTACAGGGATATGTCAGTTGGGTGCCACAGATTAAACCATAATGAGGTAAGCAGCCCAAAGGATACGAGCTTCTGTTGTGCTTCACTCACGTTTGTTGCGTTTGTGTTCATTTACTTTTGGCAATGCTGTTGGTAACGCAGGTGAAGCATGACATGTTCATTTGGATGAAAAAAAAAAGAAGCATTCACAGCTGGGGAAGAATATTTCTGTCCTGTTGTCAGCAGGCATTCGTTAATAGGGCCACTTCACTCTCTTTGCTTATGGAAGTGTTAACTGCACACTCAAATTAGCTCTGATGAGCAGACGCAGCCTAACGTGACTGATACATCTCCGCCGGCCATCGGTTTTAATTCTGTAATGAAGAGTTTAAAATGATTTAGTATGATTACAGACTAAGATTAAAATTATCATATTGAATTGTCATTTGAACTTGAATATCAATTTTTATTGGATAATGAGCAAACTAGTGATTTCTTTCTCTTAATTATATTTTTGATTAAGTTTATTGAGAATATTTGTGCTCTTGGCTTGAGTATGAATACTTATGTGGATGATTTACCACACGTCCCATGCTACGAAATCCAGATGTTTCTTATACACGTTGCTGTTATGATAATTCACATAGCTATTTTGATGCTCTTACTGTACATCTGAATTTTGTACATACAGTGAGTCAACGTGTGGTAGTGGATGTCTTTAATAAGGCCATCAGGGGCAGAGGGATGCCGCAGGAGGCTGTTCAGTGGCAGAGGCTGGGCTTGTGCCATGGCAGCTTTCCTCAGGTGCTGACCTGACACACTTTGTCCTCCCAATATCTTTTTTCCAACAGGGATCTATTTCTCATGTCTGCCATAGAACTTCTCCAGGCTGTGGCATTAGAAAGGGGTCTGTCAGAAAGTGAGAGGCGATAAGTGTGCTGTGTCTGACTATGAGCTACTTGTTATCTATGTCCCTTCTTTCCTCCACAGGACTATCAGCTAGATGCTTGATGGATTCCCAGGGAGGCCATGCTTGGATTTAATTCTGTACAAACGTCAAGCATATTGGCAGCATATTTAGTTATGATCGACACCTGGATGAAAATCAGGTTTGATTTTTTAAATATATTTAAGTCTTATAATTTACTACAGTTTTTTTTTATTGAATTACAAATACATGGAATTCCACAAACATCCAATTTGATTTTCTTTATAAATAATATTAATCAGCAATGGCTTGAAAACTACTTAAAACATAATTTCCAATTCTTCATATTTATTTTTGGCATAGACTTCTTATGAAACGTAAAACACTCTTGTGGCAACTGGTAACTATTTTACATTTTAGTGAATTGGTGGCAAATTTATATGAATTTGTATGAGCTCAGAATACATTTTAAACACCTTCGTGCTTTTTTTTTCTACAAATAATATGTTTTGATATGAATCAAGTCGTACAAATTAAACTAAATGGTCACACTTTATTTTAAGGTCCAATTCTCTCTAATAACAAACCATTAACTAAGACTTTTGCCTCAATAAACTCCTAATTTGCTGCTTATTAATAGTTAGTTAAGGTAGTTGTTAAGTTTAGGTATTGGGTATATTAGGGGTGTAGAATATGGTCATGCAGAATATGTGCTTTATAAGCACTAATACACAGCCAATACAGTATGTTAATAATAGGCATGCTAATAAGCAACTAGTTAATAGTGAGAACTGATCCCTATACTAAAGTGTTACCAACTAAACCTTTTTATGAGATCGGGTTTGGAAATGTAAGTAGTTGTTAACTGATATTCTTCTGACACACTCTGAGGAAGGCTGAAGACCGAAATGCATCAGTGTGCAGAGTTTTAGGCATTTTTAATGTTTATTGAGATGGCCAGAATGTAAATAAAGGCTTTTTAACTCTTTTGGACCAGAAGAAGTGCCTTGGATTCTTTTTTGTAATAGTTGCTTTAAACCCAACCAAAGAGCACCTTATGGGATTACTTCACAAGGTCCTTAATCAGCAAATAGCGCTTCTAGATGTCTCCTACGACCTGATATACGACCTCAGTAACAAGTGATCCAGTCATTTTAGCTCAAGAACCACATCAGTCTGATTTATAAACAAATCACAGTTGTAACCAATGTGGTTTGAAGGACAGATGTTCAACGAAGTTCCTACGTTTTCAGGAAACATTCGTAAATAACTACATGTAGTTAGTTTCTCCAACAGTGCATCGTACTGTGGTAGTTAAGCACCAAGTTACCCCCATGGTTTGGTAAACGCAGCCCAGATCGGTTTTCTGAACCAAATCAGCTAATTAATTGAAAAGATTAGACTCACAATACCAATTCATTTACACATATGTGGCACATGAGATGGTCCACTTTTGTGATGCTTTTTGAAGCTCTGGTCCTCATTCATTTTGAGAGCATAGAAAAGAACGACCAGAACAATCTTCAGTTTCTACAGTTAACACTGTCTGATCAGACCTCATTAGAAGGTACATGATGCTCTGATGGCTGTCAAAAAGATTACATCACTGTTTTTGAGACTCCCTCAGTCCTCTCATGTTCTCACTTTTGTTTAGTTCTGCTAACTTCTGCTTCATTCTCCCAGATGGTCTGATATAACTAAATGATCATTGTCTTCCATACTTCCAGTCTTCATGTTTTCAAGTAGGCAATGCTTTTTCCAAAGATCCTATGTGGTCATAATTCATTCAGAGAGTTACTTTTGACATAGAAATTGTGTCTGAAGTCAATAATCTTATACTTGAAGCGAAAAGTTTTTCCACTTTCCTATACCCTTTAAGTAATGGGCCCTTTTAAGCATGGCTCTGCACTTAATCCTCACTCATTTTGTCTTAACAGTCAAAGCCCAGTCCTGCAATTAGACTGAAATGTCACCAGACTCTGTGCGTTCATGCCTCACTCTCGATACCCTCCACACACCCTCACAGTCCCTCCGCTTTTAGCGGAAGCATGCATCCTCTTTCTGTTTTTCTGCAAGCCGTCAGCTCTGGTGTCACCCAGATCCTGTACCAGCTCCACATCTATTACTCACCTAATTGATGTAGAGACCTGTGTGCTGTGCTGCCGCCCTGCAGATTAACCAGCCAGAATTATTTTCACTGCAGCCATTGCGACCCATAGAGCATCTCGGTCTAGTATTACATTACTCTGTACTGCCCCAGAGGGCACGGGGGGGGAAAACAGGGGCATCCATGGTGTTTGGAGCATGATATGGACTTCAGCCAAAAAACAGTGCTGTATTTGGGGCTGTCCTGAAGAGCTTGCAATAAACGCATCCATTCGTGTTGAGTTTCAGGTGATTACGTGTATAGATAATGATGAGCAGGGGTTCATTTTTTGTTGGTTATGAATTTCTGATTTCTGTTGAGGGATTTTTCTTCTCACTAACAATGCTTTGCTCTCAATTTGCACCGTTGAGAAGCTACTCCTGTGGAAAAACACCAAAAAATTGTGTCAGACATGAATTAGGAGTGACTATCTCTTCAGAAAATATCTTAATCACATTAGACTGACCTTGTAAAAAAAAAAAATAAGGCAGGTAATTTACATTAGGATGACAGGACATTTGGTGCCAGTGCTGTGCTTGCCAAATGTTAATCCACCTTTGTTGGGAAGCAAGCTACTGTTGATAATAATAGATACAGGGCCTGGTTAGCATGATTCATGCTCATGCCTCATCTTTCAACACATTATGAAACCTATGTTATTGATCTCATGAATGCTGATGTGTTATTTTATTGCAAGACACATTAAATATATTTGGTCTTGGGGCCTCTTTTTGTCCATATCAAAATGTTTTAACCACACTGCAAACAAAATGTGTGAAAAAACAGTTATTTCTCTCAGATGAGTTATTACTGTTGAAAAAGTTCAAAATAAATAACTCCTCAGACATACATATAATTAAAAACTCAGAACTATAGACTGCAATGTCATGTGACCTAAACATTTACTTTATTGAAACCATAAAGTTAATCATCTTCCTCAGCGTGGATCATGGGCGATGCTAACATGTAGACCATGAAGTATTTTTGAGTAATTATAAATGTAAATTTAAATGCATTAACTAATTTTTGTCTGTATTTTCAGTAGCTGCCTTACTCAGAAGTTCTCCCGAACATGCAATAAGCAACAATTAATTTCTCAGCTATAGTCATATGAGTTTGTTAGTTTGTGACGCTTTGTGACATTGTCTTTGACATTGATTGCATCTGTGGCGAATTATAGTATAATTACAAGTGAAAAATTGTACATTGTTCAGTGATGTTTAATCTTATTAGCCTATGTTGCAAGCGGTAGCTAGATTAAGAAAGGACAAACGATCAAATTTAATTAATTTAAACTGTATTATTATTATTATTATTATTCGAGTATGTTTTAGTAGTTCCACCATGCCAGTAAAATTACTAACGGATTAAAGTTGTCTACTGAGTTAAAACGGTTAGCAAATTTTATGGAACACGAGATAAAATCGAGTTGTCAAATAAAACATTGCTCTCGTGAAAAATGAATAAGGGCCTCTCAGTTTAGACAGTATCCCATAAAAAACTGTATATATCCATCTTACCAGATGTGTGGGCAGATCATTTACAATCCCCAGAAAGGTCATGTGAATAAAAGTTAGTGAAAAGATCCGATATTGCCTGTGAAATCGGAGCTCTCGGGGTCGGAAGCGAGGAATAAATTATGGAATAAAACTGTCCAGACAGACGTTCACTGGAGTAAGTGACAAATCTCTCTGAGTCATTAGACATGCAGAATACTCACAGACCCCGTGCAGACAACGAAAAATGACTTATAAATATTTTGGTTCAGTCCTTCAGGCATGGACAATCCCGTTTAAGTTGCCTGCGAATTCCTTCTACAACAAGGTGAATTGAAAAACACAATTATAAGTCGTACACAATATGAAACCAACGGCAGTAGGTAACGCTTCTTCGACTGATAATTGGGCCTGATGCTAATTCTATATTAATCTCTAGAATATTACTTTGATTTAATTGTGATCCTAAAAATAAAAAAACGATAATAATAATAATAAACTGTCATTAAATATAAGTAGTATGCGCAGAATGTAGCCTATTGCATCGTAAAATAAACTTTTGTATTTGTATGAATTCAGTAGTGGTATCTTCCATGGCATTTCATTGCGTCATATCTGCTTACGCAGGCGTCCTGCTCACTGTAGGCAACACTAAATGATCATGTCACACAGGCGTAACCACCTGCCTCTGTATCCTTTTATGGTGCTTTTTCTTTTTCTTGTTTTTTTTCGATGAACTGTTAATTTGTTTGAATTTATTCAAATATGCTGGGTTTGTTGTTGTTGTTGTTTTACTCGGGTATTTATTTGTGGTTTTATAAAATGTGAGCTGTTATGCTGTTTTTGCCGAATTCTAAATGTTGGTATAATCGCTACAAATTAAAATTAATATTACGTAAATTATATAATTGGTTTAATATGAATAACTGCTGTTCTACTTTATTTTTTTATCTAAATTAATACGAATTAATTTAGCATATTTTCTTTCATTTAATTAAAAAAGATTTAAACAAATCACTTACAAAGCGGCAAAAAGGAAAACTTTCTCTGGTGAAGCTGCAGTCTACTAACCACCAAAACGCACTGTTTTGTCACGCTGTATCAGCCTTTATCCGCCATACACGGCTGTTATCCGATGTCCCTCGCGGTGAGCTTCAGCCTTATTCTGCCGATTTAACCCAGGCCTCGTTACGCTAAAGTGCACGACGAAAACAACGCAAAAACATCATTAGACGCTTTAACCAATACACTAATTATAGGAAATACATACGCGCTACAAATATAGATTATATATAACCTAGGCCTATATAATTAAACGTATTTAGTATAGCTATTGTCTTAAAATTATTTCACATTGTTGTAGTTTTATTTCTGTGCATATCTGTAAGTTTACCCTCGTTCTGCGTAAATCGACGAAAAATAGTTCCCATAATGCCAAAAATACCGTGGATTGAACAGCAGGCGATTTTTGGAGATGAAATATCTTACTGCTGATGTGAGCTGGCCCTTTGCGCTTGAATTATGGCAAAGAATATTTGGTGCAGCTGAAGGGGACGATCTCTCTCTCTCCCTCCCCCTCCCTCTCCCTCTTTCTCTACACACACGCACACTTATTTTGTTCTATCCACAAGTATTATCAGCCATGATATACTACCTGATTCTAAAATACATCTATTGAGCAAAACATAGAGAACATACAATTTTTAAGCAAACATTTTTTAGTTTAATAGACCATTTTAATTGCAAACATCGACAACTTGTGCTGGATATATTCTTGTATTTAATTTTACTTTAAATATTTTATTTAAAAAATGAAAATGTTTCTGTTATAATCGCGTGGTGCAAATGTGTAAATAAGAACGAACAGAATATCGACAAATCATTAATTTGTAGTAAAGAGTGGGAGCGTTAAGTATTGTAATCCGGCTGGGCTCCTCCTCCCGGCCATGCCCTCTAATTACCGGGGCTCCTTTCCTGCTAAAGTCTGCATCGGACTGCAACATAGTCAAAGAGCAAGAGGGAGAGAGAAAGAAAGAGAGAGAGGGAGGGAGAGAGAGAAAGGTGCCACTGGATGTAATTGATTATCTTGCTATCAAGAATAACTTGTTAGTAATAGTCAATTCTGGCTGATTTTGAGGCTGACTGTTTCCACTGAAGCATCAGAGGTTGTCAGGCTGCTTCTCACTGAAGCTCAACCGTTATCCAGGAGCTGAGGACAGCAGACGAGGCTTTTTAAAGAAAGACTTAAAGTTTTCCAGCCCTGCGGCAAAAGCAACAACATGCTGCTGATCGGCTAAATCTAATTCCACGGATTTGGGGATTTCTTCTCATTCAAGTTGCTCTGTGTTTATCAATAGTTTTTATAAACTTAGCTTTTCTGCATTGTGCAAATTCGAAAAGAAAGGAAAAAATTCCAAAACTCTAGCATATTTTCAAAACAAGCTAAAAGACAAATAATGACCTCCAAAGAAGACACAAAAGGCGCCTCGGTTGAGGATCGAAGGCGCAGTCCGTTGGCCCATCTTCCTCCCCCTGCTAACTCAAACAAGCCCCTCACTCCGTTCAGCATAGAGGATATTTTAAACAAACCTGTCAAACGAGGTTACACCATTTGCGGCACGGCGCACCTGCTTTCGTCCGGTGAGAAGCACTCATCCACGGGCCATCCCCTCTCCAACCGCGCGCTGTTCACCCAGACATCTCCACTGTGCGCCCTGGAGGAACTCGCCAGCAAAACCTTCAAGGGACTGGAAGTCAGTGTTCTACAAGCGGCAGAAGGTAAACACAAGGCCCGTTGTGTGTGCAAAATTGTATTCGGGCTGTTAGACTGATATAATTTTTAAGGATGCTATTCGTGAAAAATCTTATAAACATTTTCAGCAACGTGAAATTTGTATTTTATATGGTCTATAACCTATTGTTTTTAACGCTTTTTTATTGTTAAAAGGATATCGAATATATTTGTAAAAGCAACAAAGCACAAAAATATGTGGATTGATTTTGTGCTCGTGCAATCAAAATAAATAGCAAAAATAAATATCCACGTGCAATTAAAAAATACATATAAACGGCTAAAATGTGTGCAAGTTCAATTAAATATTGGACTCATATATGCTAGTTTCTATTTTGCCATTTGAAACTGAACTGTTAATATTCCTGAAGACGTTGCTTTTACAAACGACAGTAATCTAATATTCACTTTTTTGTATTAATACTAAATGGCCTGTAGTTGGTACCACGCGTTAAAGTATAGTAGCAGACTGAATGCATTTGAATATCCCTGCATTATTTTTGTTTGTTTTAGGAAGAGACGGCATGACACTCTTCGGTCAGAGGAATACCCCTAAAAAGCGGAGAAAGTCGAGAACAGCCTTTACCAATCACCAAATTTACGAACTGGAAAAAAGATTTCTCTATCAGAAATATCTGTCTCCTGCTGATCGGGATCAGATCGCTCAGCAGCTCGGGCTCACGAATGCTCAAGTCATCACCTGGTTCCAGAACCGTCGAGCCAAGCTCAAAAGAGACCTGGAGGAGATGAAAGCGGACGTGGAGTCGGCCAAAGAGGGCTCTGTACCTTTTGAGAAAATCGCCAAACTGGCAGACCTAGAGAAAAGCGTCAATGGCACTCTCGGAGAATCAGTGGCCAAGTATCCATCACGATCTAACCACGAGCACGAGGGCACCAACAAACTCCACATGTCACCATCATCACCGTTTACAGACCACACAACGAGCAAAGAGTGCTCAGAGGATGAAGACGAGGAAATTGATGTCGATGACTGATTTTCATTGAACCGCATCGGTATTATTTATTTTTCCCCCCCGAGATGGTCCTCTAAAACCATAGAGTTGAAAGTGCCATTAATGCACCAAATGTATTAAATGACTTGTATTAAAAGCAAATATAAAAAGAAAAAAAAAAAATCAAAGCAAGCATCGTTTGGAGGCCATATGGTTTTTGAATTTTCCTCACAATTTTCAGACAATTTGATGGATTGAGCTGGCCTTCTTTTTAAAGTGTTTCGCTCAGTTTTCACAAAGGCAATAATGCGCGCAGGGGCGAGGGCATCTGGGCCTATTAATGTCCCCTCTATTCTCTCTTTTCAGTCGGCTGTTTTAAACAAGTCTATGAATTACAATGATACTGACTCGTCTTGTTAAGAGGTTGTCTTCTGCCTTTGTTTGTTTGAGTGTTTGGCTTAAAATAATAAAGTTACCATTTTGGCTACACGTAAAAGCAGAACATATGGCTGGAGTGACACTATTTATGAAATTAGATCAATTTCACACCCGGTTCGATCGGCTTCTTCTTTTTTTTTTTTTGCATTTTCATTTGGGGATTTTTGTTTTCCTTGCAAGATGTGTTATTTAGACACATTTGTTTGTGTGTCGTATGTTAGATGTTGTTTATATGCATAATCTTCTTCATGTGTTTTTTTTGTTGTTGTTTTGTTTTGCACGTTTCTTTTTCAATTCGTAACAGATTTGATAGGCATTTGTGTATTAGATAAAAACTGTTAAACAATATTTTTGTATTAATTATTTTCATTAAGTGCACCTAGCAGTGCATATCAATTATTAATAATAAGAAGAATACATCGAAGTAGGCTATTATTATTATTTATTATTAGTATTATTATTATTGTTATTTAAATGCATTTCATTAAATTATCATATTACACACAAACATTTTTTTAGAAAAGTTAAATTACATTTATACTATTAGCATATTATTAATTGTTATTAATGTCATCATTATTTTATTATTTATTTCTACAGGTCTAGATCCTTTCATATTCAATGTATCAAATAGTCTTACATTGTGGAAGATATATACAGTCGAGTGCAAAAACTGTATATTATTCGTGATTACATTATTTGTGTTTTTGAACAAAGCAAAATGTTATTTTGTATCATAAAGACGAAAGAGCTCAATCGCAACTATGAATAGACTGTTTTAAGCAACATGAAGCGGCTGTAATAGCAGGATCAGAGATGATATGCGGACAATGTGATATTTGTCTCCGCTCCATTAACATGAGCACTGTCTGCTCATGCGCCTCTGTGCTGCAATACAATCACACGCCTTTTGTAGGCTATATATTGTCTGTGATTTAGCGTTTTCTACCCAACTTTAAACGTTTAGGTTATTGATTAGCCCACATCACACACAGAACACATTTAGCGCTATAGCCTAGCTCACAAGTTAGAGAGGTTTAACAAAGCCACGTTAGACCCAGATGCCCTTATCCCAGATCAAGTCATGCCCATTATCTTTCTCTCTCTCTCTCTTCGTGCTGTTTGCACAGGCGAAAAGTGGAAAATGTATATAAGGGGTGCTGATATATCAGGAGAGCGCGAGCTGGTGGGGTTCAGTTCCTTATTTTATGAGGTGTTGTCAAATGTGGCAAAGATAAGTAATACTACAATCTGAAAGAGCATAACGTGGTAATTAATCCCAAAGTTTTAAGTGTATTTTAGCTCGAGAGAGAGAGAGAGAGAGAAAAAAATCTCTAATTCAATCGCCCGGAAAATTGAAGTTTGATGCACGAGTCCCTGCTGAAACAATGGGGTTTGCACTCTCCCTCCCTCCTCTCTCTCTCTCTCTCTCTCTCTCTCTGTCTCTGTCTCTCTCTCCTCAGCCATTTACCCTTTCTTTTTCTGGTTAATTGTTTGATTAGAAAAGAGTAGAGATACCAGCGATTTCCTGCCTTAATTAAAATTGAATATCATTTTTTTTCACGTCAAGATAGATAGATAGGTTTTTCCTTTCATGCAGTTAACATTTTAAAAAACCTTTCATCGACTCCATGCGAGACTACATGTCATAACAGTGTATGATTCGAGGTGAAAATTAAGCAGATTAACCTGAGGGGAAAGCTTGATTGATCACTAAATAGAGGTGGATTCCTGTGTTTTAGTTATAACGCTTCTGTGGGACCCCCTTAATACTTCAAACTTCAATTTTACGGACGATTGAACTAAGCATGTCCCTGACAAAATTGATATATGTATTAATTTTCTTTAACTGTTGATTAATTACTCTCCACTGAAAAAAATTATACAAGACTTTTCGCCTGGAATTTGCATATTAATCAAATTCTAGTTGATAATTCAAACGGAAAAATGGATCTGAGGGAGTTGGGCATAACTCGAAAAATATACCTAGCCAGATATTTTTTCCCCTCCCTTGCTGCTAAGCTGCGTATCTAGTGTATTAAAATCAAAGATGCAGAACGAGTTAGCCTGGCTATTTGGTGAAAACAGAAATTGCCTGTCCAGTTTTATGATGTGTTCATGCTGAGCAGGCAGATCTTAATGTGTCCTGTCAAAATGTCTAAGATTTAAAGAGGAAAGAGGCCTATTCAACACAGAGCTGTATGTGTGTGTGTGTGTGTGTGTGTGTGTGTGTGTTTGAAAAAGTGCACTTGGAGCAGAGCTTTCATGTGTAATTTGCCATGGAAACCCCTTTTTTAACGTCCACCTTCATGAAGCATGTAATATTTTGACTTTTTTTTTTTCATGGCAGGAACATATGTTTATTTTTTTGCTACTATTAATTGTTATTGTTTATAAATAATAAATTATAAAAAATAATTATAACTGATTTATTACCTTTTTGATGTGTGAGATGTAACGTCTTATTCTATATACATTCACCTCCAATCTAAGCCATTTTTTCCTTTTAATAGACATGTGAGTGCAGGTAAGTGTATATTACATTGTTGTTGTTTTCAGTTTATAATTTAAAAGTTGTCACAATACAATTGTATTGATTTTTGCTCTGCTGAGGGACCCCACCTCATCTGCTGCCCTCTTTTGTAATACAGAGGAAAATATCAGAAGAAGCACTAATTCCTATGAGTTTGCTATCATTTTGTTTTGCCGAAAGAAAATAGTTTAGCATATTGAACTGGAAGAAAACATAAAATGATGGCACAATCGTTTCATATTTTCAGTATTGAGCTTATATGTGACGAGGGCATGTCATTGAAGTTCATTCAAATAAAACATGATCAAATCTTTAGTAAGTGTTGATTGTCCTCTGACCCTGCCTTTAGGTGCTGTCGTCTGATCACATCACTATAGAAAAAAAAAAACGGTTGAGCACTGCTTAGAAGCTCTGTGGAGTGATCCAAGTGTCCAAATTATTGCCATTGGCTAGCTGTCCTAAAGTGATCCTGACCATTAAGTTACAGTGCTTCTCAAAGTCCGGACTCCAGTCCGGACCCACCTCCATTTCGTATTTCAAGAACACTAATTGTTTCCTATATTTATAAACGCATGTTAAACTTGTAAATCATATGTTTAGTTTTTTAATTAAAAAGGTAATATTGAGTTATTTGTGGCGGCCCGTCACAAAATCAAAACTGACCTCCACAAATAGATTTTCCAAAAGGATTCTACTTCCTTGAATAAACTGAGCACTGCACGTTTCAAAATTAAAATGCAGCGCGGGTGTTTTTGTATGAATGTATAATTGAAAAGAACCGACCGTCTTCAGAAAAGCTAAATTGTCATTTTCATTTCGTCTTTCCTAGCGTTTTGTATTTGATTACAGCTGTTACCGGGGAAACCGCTATATCTCCGCCCCAACAGCGCCTCCTGCTGGCAGAGAATCAATTTGCATGTGCAAGTCTCCAGGTCTGAGGGAAACACTGGTGTCTGTCAGCAAACATAAACAAAAAGCATGCTTCAGAACTGTTTTGAGAAGGTGCTTTGAGACATGTATTATTACTATGAATTAGGCTACTACTACTACTACTACTACTACTATTACCATCTTGTGCCCTGCAATAATCATTTACTCAAGCTCGCTTTTATGAGATAAAGAAAGAAAAAAAAAATCGGCCAAACATATCAACTAAAAAAATCAGCATCATATATCGGCCATTGGCTGCCCTGATTTCTAAATATCGGCATCGGCCAGAGAAAAACCCTTATTGGTCGACCTCTATTGCTGACACTTCAATTAATTGTTTTGCCACTTTTGCCCTTTATTTTTTCAAAAAATTCATGTTTATTTGTTATGCATGTTATGTATGTTTATTAAAAACAAGTTTTGTAATAACCAATTGTACCTTTGACACTAATGAAAATTCAGATATGGACCTTTGAATGTAGACTTTGAGAACCCCTTAGTTAGAACATCTAAAATCACAGTTTTATTTTTCACCCTGTGCGTAAAAATGACATTTATTAATAATGCAATTAAAAAAATCTAATACATTCCAAAAATTGTATAATTTCAAAAGATTTTTTAAAATAACTTTGAATGAATTCCAAAATAAATAAAAGATAAAAACAAAAGATTCTAAAGAAATTCTGACAGAAATTAGGATAGACAAAACATGAGCGAAGCAGAAAAATAACCAAAACGTTAACACAATAACACAATTTATTAATCCTCTTATTTGTTTATTTATCCTCTTATTTTATTATATTTTATATAATATGTTTCGTTGTCAATAGCAATAATTCTCATTTAGCACTGTTTTAATTGCACTCATCAGCACTGCAAATGTTTTGACAATATGAATGTAAAAATAGCCTAGTAGGCCTACTTGTCATGCCAATAAAGCAACTTAAAGCTAAACTAAAACTGAGACTATACTGAAAGTAGGCTATATTTATATTGTAAATGTAAAAGTGCTAAGAATGAATATGCAAGTTTAAAAGTAGGCTTAGTGAGGGAAAGACTAATGATGAAAATGCCTCGTACCAGTCTTAAGCAATGAGCTAATTCTACAAGCTTTGAGAGCATGCAGTGCCTTTTTCTCAAGTTACACAGGCAGTTCATATATTAATATTATCTGCTGTCTTTGTGGTTTTGTTCAAAGAAACGGTGCCATCGTGTGGTCATTAATAGTCGGGTTTCTCTGAGCGCACAATCATGTAGCGGCTTTTTGTCTTATTCTGCCATCTAGTGGTGAAATGTATGTAACACATTTACCACACCTGTGCTACGTAGGCCGACGCTGCCAAAAGAGTGCGATTTATGGGGGGATGCTGTTTCTTTCTTTCTTTCTTTCTTTCTTTCTTTCTTTCTTTCTTTCTTTTGTTTGTTTCTAGCGAGTGTTGTTGTCACTGCCCAGTTAAACTGCTGTTTTTTGTTCATGTCTGCCTGCATGCATTGCCACAGTTAGTTACTATATAATAAAAGAAAAAATGTATAAAGCAAACTCCATCAATCGCTGTAAATATTTTTGTATTGTTTCTGTTTTCAAATATGGCCAGGGTGGAGATGTGCAGTCAGGTCTGGAAGCATTCGGACACTGACTGTCTTATTTTAAATCCATTGCAGTGGTGTATAAAGGCAAAAGCACAAAAACACAATGATGTGCTTGAAGTGCAGACTTTAAGCTTTAATTCAAGGGGTTGAACAAAAATATAACATAACATGCTTAGAAATTACAACCATTTTTATACACAAAATTGAAGTTTGATTAAATGTTTAATCATCAAAAAAAAAAAATTTTTTTTAGGTCATCGTCCATTTGTTCTATGAAGCGCCGCCCAATCAACTTTGCTGCATTTGACTGAATCTGGGCAGAGACACTTCTTGTCTTCTGTCATGTCATCAATAAACACCAGTAACCCAGTGTTACTGGAAGCCATGCTCATGCCATCACACTGCTCCTCCATGTTTCACATCTCTTGGCTGGATGTTGTGAAAGGGTTTTTCTTTACCATGGAGAGGATTCTCCAATCATCCACCACTGTTGTCCTCCATGGACATCCATGACTTTTTATGTTGCTGAGCTCACCAGTGCGTTCCTTTGTTCTCAGAATCTACCTAACTGTTGATTTGGCCACTTCGAATGTTCCTGCTATCTCTCTGATGGATTTGTTTTGTTTTTGAAGCCTAACAATTGTCTGTTTCTCCTGCATGGAGAGCTCCTTTGACCGCATGATGTGGGTTCAGAGCAACAGTTTAAATGCAAATGGCACACTTAGAATCAAGTCCAGACATTTACCTGCTTAATTGATTTAGAAATAACGAAGGAATAGCCCACATCTGTCCATGAAATGGCTTTTGAGTCAACTATCCAATTACTTATGGTCCCTTGAAAAAGGGGGGAGGAACATATTAAAGGGCTGTAATTCCTTAACCTTTCCTCCAATTGTGATGAGAATATCCTCAAATTAAAGCTTAGAGTGTGCACTTTAAGCCCATATTCATTATATAACTGTAACCGGAATATGTTTTGGTCAGCAGCTAAAATAATAAAAATTGTATGGACCTGACTGAATATGGCGGCTGGATGAGAATAAGGAGATCTGTGACCTCTGGCCCTGTGTTATCTTCCTGAAGTGACCTCTGGCTATGTGGAAGTGCTGCTCGGTGCCCTGGGGAGACAGAGGCCTGCATGCCGTCTAAACCTGCTGAGATGCATTCACAGCTGAGAAAGAGAGAGCACAGTCTAGACATGGAAAATGCAGACTCAATATTTCTGGGAACCAGAGCAGGAGAGGAAGTTTGAGTACATAAAACTGAGGTACTTTTATGAAAAATACCAGCTAATCAGAGAGAATTCAATAGTTTTATTTGATATATATTACAAACCTAGTCAAATTGGATGACAACAAATGTACTGTATATATATACCTTGCTGAATAAAAGCGTTAATTTTTTTAAACCTTAAAATTAATCTTACTGACCCCAAACTTTGAATGGTAATGCATATAATAGTAGCATCGACTCTAGAACACTACCTGAAAATAAGTAGTTACATTAGCTAAATCTTATTATTTCATACAACTGTATGTGAATACACGAATGTCTTGGCAATGCAGTAAAATGCAATAGCATTTTTCATAATTTATTTCCATATTAAATATAATCCAACAACACATAATCTACATTGCTATATTTATTGCACCATTTCTGCTGTCTCTTTCATTTCAGTTAAGTTTTCATGGCAAAGCTGTACATTTGTACTACCAAAGCAGTAATGTCAAATATAAACATTAGTGTAAAATTATAAATATAGAACAATAAGAATATTTATTAAAATGGAATTAATTATGGAGGTTAAAAATAGAATATGTTAAGATATTAAAAAGAGTAGTAGTAAAACATTAACTATGACTACCTATGCCAGGTATTGTAATGAACACATAGCAATAGAAATTCTTGCTTTCTTAGAAACTCACTCTTTCTCTCTTTGTAAAGCATGCAGTAAACACACAGCAGTACTGCCTGTGTTTTGGAGAGTGGTCAGTGGTTGTCCTGCTGATGCTTGCTTGATAGAAGAGAGGAAGGACAGGAGAAAAACAGAACAGCAGGCAGAGTGAGTGTCTGACAGGCCATTACTGCAGACAAGCCCATAACTCACCCTGATAAGTAAAGTCTTCTGCTGACATGACCTCAAACAGGCCTTCAAGAGAGAGAGAGAGATAGAATGAGTCTGATGACTCATAGTTTAAGGGTCAAATTACAATATATTTAACACATGCACTAATTGCTGTTAGTTATTTCACCAACAAAACGGGTTTCTCTGGCATCACAGCATCCTTGAAGAGTGAATTTCAATATTAAGCAATGCGCATTGTTAATGGAGGTACTGTGTGTTTACCACTAGAGGGCAGTTAAACATTTGTGGAAATTTTGATAAATTATTTTCTTTTATCTCTTGCTCATATTCAAGATGGGAAATCACCGCTGCATCATACAATCCCATGGATATTAATGTACTTTTTTATAATCATGTATATTCATATGCTGTTTTTCACTGCTATAAATTTCATTTAGTCAAAATTTCATTTGCCTTCATGCATAGCCACTATGCATGCTATTAATAATTTACATATGTGGTGATATCAGTCTTTCTGTGTAATATAGGAGCTGTGTAATATTATTATTATATCATTATTGGTAAGGCCATGCAGATGTCTATGCAGATGACGTCTGCTTTAAACTTTTATTATATCAGTAAGGGATATGTTGATTCAGTGACACTTAACGCAGAATAAGCTGAATGCAAAATGAATGAAACAGGCATTTATGTCACATATTAAATAAAACACATTTGCTTTAAAATGTCTGATTGAGATTATATTGTGGATTTTAATGTATTTATTCAATCAGTTAAACATAATGAAAGGAGTTGGTTTACAGTTCTATTTTACAATGTAATCAAGAATAAGTTAATATAACAGATATTCTTCTTATTTTATTTTCCCCCGCTGTAGAAGAACCAGAAAGAGACCAAAATTAATGTTTAGAATGAATCTTTATGTATCATTTAGACAAGCACACAATAGGTTTTTTTTTTGTAATTTTGCTTGCCTGCAGAACTAACTACACTTTGCTTTATTTATAAACTTGGAAATAAATATATACATTTGACAGTGTATTGCTGCACAAAAAGTTTCTTACTCTTCATTCATTTGGTAATACCATGTTCCATTTGAATCAGAGTAATGTTATGACTAATGTTATGACCAAATATTTGAACTGAATTATTTGGTGCAGTATATGCCTTTGATTTGAATCTTTATCCCTGGCGTGTATTATCTTTATAATATGTGCATTGTCTTGAATCTCTGTAGCATGTCAGGATGATGTATCACTTTGTTGAAAGTGAAGCTATTTGCACCTGCCTGTCTATTCCTGACCCTGAGCCTGAAATGAAGCTTTATTAAGCTGGGCTGCAGATAAAACACACTGGATTTGCTACGATAAGGTGTTTCTTAAATTAACCCTGAAATTGTGTGTTTTGTCTTTTTTTAACCTACAATTAATCAAAGAAGCTGTTTAAACGGCTATGAGAGAATTAATTTGTGTTATTGATTAAACTAAAATTTGACAGTAATATTTCAAATAAGTTTAACTATTTCTACAGCAATAATATTACTACTCAAAACAAGATTTTTAAAATTGTGAAATTAATATGAATTAAAAAAATAACATTAAACATTAAATGCATGTAATATTAATATTATTACATGTATTTCTTATTGCAGTTCTTATTCTTGTATTGCAGTTGACTTCAAAAGATGTTTAAAGGGCTGACAACCAGTTTGTGGGTTACAATCTTATAAAGTGACCACAGTATTGATGTCATAGTAATGGTTCTTAAATGAAGTGCCATATTGTTTTGCATAGGATGTAGAAAAGCAGAAAGGAAGAACCAAAAACAGCAACAAAAGACGCAAGATGTTCACTTCCACAGAACAGAGTTTATCGTGATTTTACAAATGGAGTGTGCAGCAATGGTTCAGATGCACTTCCTAAAACAGAACGGCTCAGAATGAAATTACAGTATGCCAGACATCAATATAACATCCATTTGAACTCTGTCCTCCACAGGATGTATTCCTACAGTTTTTCTGACAGATGTCCCCTCAGTCTCATGCCCTATTACTCAGCAGCATGGGGTCTTCAGTCTTTATGTTTAAGCGTGACTTTCCATCATCATTTGGGGAAGTCCTGCTTACCGCTGCACAAACTTTGTGACATTAGATGGTGAGAGACAGCCATTAAAAAGATGCTGCATATGTTTCAGATGCGTATGCCTGCTCGTGAGGAGGGGGGCTAGTTGAAACTGATTTTGTGAGGTGTGTGGCACAGTGTACCTTCCCTGTGCTTCCATCTGTCACACACTCTGACATTAAGATCTGTCTTAGAGAAGGCAAGACAATGAGAGACAATAATTAAACCTTCTTGGGAAGGTTGATACAGCACTGTGTGTTTGGGGGTGGATGGGTGGGGGTGTGTTTGACACTTTTATTGTTGTCAGAAATGCAATATCCTGTCAGAGCCGTGTGCAGGTGGTTTAGGTTATAGCTTTAGGTTATATTTTACAGGGTATTTGTAAATGTTTATAGAAGTTATAGAAGCATTAATGACAATATTAGTGTTAAACAACATATAACGTTGTATGCCACTGAATGTGTGTGGTTCCTTTAAAAGCAATTTAAGCTCCCATTATCACATTTAATTATAAATAATCAGCTGTGGAGCTGGGGGAAAAAATGATGGAATGTGTCCTTCTTGGTAGTGAATAATGGTCCTGAGGTTTTGCTGTTCCTCTCCGGGGTAAAACTGTTTAACAAAGCTGTTAAGGGTATAGAGGTCTGATCCGTCTGTTGCAACGCTGTTATTTTTATTACTGCTGTGCTAATACAAAAGTTTGTTTTTATCTTTTCTCTTTTCCCCATTTTATACAGCCTTGAATATACTACCATTTAAAGTTTTTTTTTTAAAGAAATTAATACTTTTATTCAGCACGGACACATTAAATTGATTAAAAGTGAGAAAAGACATTTATACTCTTTTTCAAATAAATCTGTTCTATTAATTAAATAAACATTTCCACAGAAATATTAAGCAGCATTTAATAATATTAAGAAATGTTTATTGAGCAACAATTCGGCATGTTAGAATGATTTCTGAAGGGTAATGTGACACTGAAGACTGGAGTAATGGCTGCTGAAAATAATATGAATCTTATTCTAGTGTATATTTCACAAGAAGAAAGTTTCCTTCCACGTCTTCCTTATGTCCTTTTATTTATATTTTTCTTTCCATTTAATGCATTTTAATAATTACTTGAACTAATTCATTTTTGAAAAATTTTCTTTAATTTTTTAATTATTTTTATTTTTTTTACAAATATTGCCATTTTAAAATGTACATTTATGCTTTCCCAACTTTTTCATGTATATAAACACTTATAATTACCATTGTGTATGACTATATGCTATAACTTCCATGATCCTTTTTTACTTACTAAACCCAACAGACCCCAACAATAGTAATTCATACAACATGGCAAAATCATGATTCAAGTAAAATATAAAATTTTACAACATTTCTTAACTGAAAATGTAGGGCTTTTATGCGTTTTTTTTTTCACCCTATGATTTTCATTATGGTTTAGTTTAGGCTTTGGTTCAAAGCTTGGGATTTATGGCTAGGCCATGCATTTGTACCTTTTCTTCCAATTTCGCTGTCTTGTACCAATTTATATAACTTCTAATGAGAGTTGCTGAAATCGCTACACTCCCCAAAAAGTTTGATTTTTGTTTTTCGTTACGCTAACATTTTGTCACACTTTTGTGCAGCATCAGCCCTGTAGTTAATTGCCTACACTCTTAAAAATAAAGGTGCTTCACGATGCCATAGAAGAACCTTTTTGTCTAAATGGTTCCATAAAGAACCTTTAACATCTGAAGAACCTTTCTGTTTCACAAAAGGTTCTTTGTGGCGAAAGAAGGTTCTTCAGATTACAAAAAGGTAAGAAAGAGATGGTTCTTTAAAGAATCTTTGACTGAATGGTTCTTTGTGGACCCAAAAATGGTTCTTCTATGGCATCGCTTGAAGAACCTTTTGAAACACCTTTATTTTTAAGAGTGTAGCGGAATGAAACCTTTCACTTCTGGCTTACTTTTCCCGTCTCTCGCTCTTGATTCTGGCTCTGGCTCTGGCTCTGGAGCCTCGTCAGTCTGTGGCTGGGCCAGCCCGAGCCAAGGAGCATCTTGCGGAGGGTAATCCATCTCCATCACTTAAATGATTATCCCCATTAATCTGGTGTAAACTAATAAAGTCAACTGTGGCACTGCTTGCCTGAACTTCATTAAGTCTTTAGTACGTTTAATATGTCTTAATGTCCTCAGCTCTCCTGCTGCCGCAGATCACCTGGCATGCCGGTCCCCAGAGAGCCGCCTGAGAGATTGAGACCATTTGTGCCATGTTTTGTTTCCTTTATTTTCCTCGCACTCGTTTTTCGTGTGATATAGTGTCTGTTGGTATGACATACAAAGAGCTAGACGGAGGAAAGAAGGGTGGGAAAGAGGAAAAGAGAGAATGAGAGGAAGAGAAAGACATCAGTGCAGGAGATTTAATTTGCCCAGCCAGACCTCAGATGGGCCCCCGCAGTCAAGGGTTTAATTTGGCTTATCGCGTTATAAAAGACAACCCGGGCCTGGTAATCAATCATCGGCCTGTCAGCGGGAAAGGCAGTTGTTGTAAGCAAGTATGACTTCCCAACATGAGCCCGTTTTAATTGCCACCAAATTGACTGCTTTGTTGTTTTTTGAGGATGTACTAAAAGTTTGCTCAATTAAAGCCAACAAAAGCAGCGCATCATGATTGTTGTCCCCTGCCCTGCCCCCTTCTCTTCCGAGGGGGGCCGCTGGCGGTGGTTACACAGCTATTGTGGGTCATGTTGACATGTGAATGAAGAGTGCGTTTCCTCCGTAAGCCCGACGAGTGGCGCCTGCGCAATGTTAGGACCTGACACTGTTTACTAGGCTGAAGGATGTCAAGCTGCCGCTGACCATTACCCAGCTAAAGGGAGCATAACTCACTCCCAGTTCCTTCTTCACAAAATAAGTGCTATCTCCAATAAACAAAAAGTTCAAGTGCAAGATGAATGCATCTGTATTGCTTATGGATTGAAATTTATGCGACCTAATTCATCATGTCAGTATTTTCTCTTTTCCAAGGTTGCAGTATGCAGAGAAAAATGTGTTTCCCAGATGAATGCCTGCTGGTTTTGGAACCACGTATTATTCGGGAAACAGAATCACAGAAGTATGTGAGAGTTTGAGCCGCTGAATGCAAAAGCTCAATGTTTCAGAAAGCACCACGCATTGATTGTGGGATGGGAAAGAACGATTTTCCAGAATCCCACAAGACTCGAGTTAGTGCACGTCTACAGCTTCCCATTTTGCTTGGATGCTGTCATCAATATAATGTGCTCAGTTGCTGGCTCACTGATATTTATGACTTTGGCGCTACAAGGGTTGAGCTCCTGTGTCTGCTGGAGTGAACATGAATGACAGAAGCTCTCAAACTGTGGAGTGTTCACTAGAGAAACTTTTTACCATGAGTTAAAGTAAAACATGTATGATCATATTTTACCAGCATATAAAAATATAGCAACATTTAAAAACTGAATTTAATTTGATTTATTAAATTAGTTAATATTATTAAATATTTACATTAAAAATAATCTCTTTTTTAATGTTACAATTGACACCAACTACAGTTAAAATCTACAAATGTTAAAAAAAATTTTGAAATGCGTGAATGTTTCTGGTTGCACTTTATTTTACAGTATGTGTACTTACAGTGTACTAACCTAAGAAAGTACTGGGTAATATAAGGTAACTACATGGATTAAGGTTAGGTTTAGGGGTAGGTTAGTACCTAGAATTAACCAGTTATTGTAATTACTATAATAAGTACATAGCATTTACATGCGGAAAAGGTCAAATAAACATTGTAAAACAAAGTGCTACCACGTTTCTTATATCAAAAGATGGCAGGTATATCTATAGTAGTGAGAGAGTTATGAAAGAAAATGTAAAAAAAAAAAAATTTTTACAGATGCCCCCAGTCTCCCTTATTGACTTCACGGTGTACTCTATGATGGAAATAGTTTTTGAAGTTTTAGTCGCCTCTGTTTTGAGTTGTTGTGATTGCCGTCCTTAGATCTACCACCCTGAAAGAGTGCTTGTTTTCTTTTCTCCACCCAATTAGAGATGACCTTTGACCCCTGAGAGTGATGTCTGTCCTACCGTGCTGTAAGGCTTAGATAAATGTCTCATATGCATTTCAGTCGGTTTTCTTTTCTGAGACGTCTAATAGTCTGCTATTAAACGGTGAAAAAATAGAAACGTTCATAATAGTTACTCCTTATGAAGATGTTCATACTCGTTGTACTGAAGATACAGTAAGGACACTGTATAGACAGAATACATTGCAAAGTATATCAACATGTTATGTTTCTTACTGGGATTTTGAAGAAAGGGTCAATGTCGGTCTTAAATAAGTGAATCAGCTGATGCCACATACCTTGCTGTTTGTGCGGGAGGGTGAGGTATCAGGGGAGACGCTAAGCTCTGGCCCACAGCCTCTGTCCATCAAAGCAGATCATTAGGTGTGAGCTGAAGCCCTCGAGGCCTGTGCAGGCACCAGCTAGTCTGTGGCTGTGTTTCTGGCTTGTAGGTTTGGGCTGGTGGACCTGTTTGTTATGGTGTAGCAAGCTGCATAATTGGGACGAGGGGAGAGAGAACAAGAAGGAAAAGATAAACACAAAAACAGCCTACCTGTTGAAGGCACCGTGTGATGACAGATTATGATGTCTCTGGTTGCCCCGCGTGCTGCGCTCCTGATAATAAAGGAAATTAATGGCATTGTTTGGATAAATCCCTGATCGTTCAACATTTAGATACATATATATGTAGATAACGTTGTCAGGGATTTAATGAAAAATTATTGCCGGCTTTTCCCGCAATGTGATCATGAATATATGTATGAAAATCTCTTTATGCATTCAGAGTAGATGCTGCAGTATTTGGTACATAATGAAGATAATGAAAAAGAAAAATTAGGTCACATATAATATGTAATTTTGATTAATGACTGCTTTCTGCTTATTGTAAAATTGCTGGATTATTATCTATTCTTTTCCCACTTGCTTTTCTCATCCTCATTTCTTTTTCTTCTCATTTTCTGCTTTTTCGTCACTTATTATCTATGATTCATTCTTGTTTTATTGTCCTTTATTTTATATAAAAAAAAATGTGTTTAAAGGGATAATTCACCCAAAAATGAATGGAAATGTTTTGTCAAATGAAAATAGTTTTGGGGAAAAAATATATGGACTAATGTTATAGATCATGCAATGAAAGTCAGTGGAGTCCAACACAACATTGGACCCCACTGACTTTCATTATAGGAATGAAAAAATATTTAGACATTTTTGAGAATAAAGAAAGTCATAGAGATTCAGAACAACATGAGTGCAAGTAAATCCCATTTTTTGGTGAACTATGCCTTTAAGTAGGCTACATTTTCATCTATTGATGCAATAATGATCTATGAAACAGTTCAAAACAAACAGGAGGGAGACGTCTGATGTTTTTATAATCATTATATCCTTAGTTACTGGATATATGGATATTTGCTTTGGCAATCTAGCAGCTAATAGAACAGACTGGCTTCTAGAGGAGAGTTTTTTCTCTGTTTGGTCTGTGGAGCTTGGGAGGGGAGGCAATAGTGTTGATCTCACACGTAATGACCAGTAGCTGGTGGGATGAGTCCATCCATCTCTGTGAAGTAAACAGGTCCCAGCTGGGCTCCTGCGTTCAGGATGGAAAAGGGAAGTGAGGCCGGCTTCACCCGCCTCCCCTAAATAAAACAGGCGACAGGATGCACCCGCACTCGAGAGGACTGACACACCATCCAGTGGCTACAGGGGAGGAGCAGCTTCCGCTGTCATGGGTGTCAAGTCCACTATTAGAGTGAATCCACATGGTGCCTGGAGTATAAATTGAGTCTTCCCATGTGTTAGTGGGAGTGGGGATTCAGACAATAAATCTGTACTCTAATTCAACCTGTGAGCGATCTGTCCTGCGTAGCCATCACAAGCCGCCTCCGGCAGTAAGCATCATGAGGGGCGACATTTACTACTTTGTAATTTGTGTCGTTATATTAGATTGAGCCTGAAAATTATCCAACAGCATGAGAATGGATGCAATGGCTACTAGTTATAATTGTAATGGCTAATAATAATTATAATGGCTAATAGTTAATACCAAAGTACACAGTGGCTAAATTGACCTGAATATTTAATGATACAGCTTTGCCAAGTTATTGCACACACAAATTGCATTATATTACATTACAAACAGCGCTCATAATATACATCCTATACATGTGCAGCAGGGAACTTCATTAGTATTGATTAGCTGTGATAATGATTTAATAACCTCATTAAGGAACATTGTTCTTATATAATGAAAGATGCCTGAAAAGAGTCATAACATAGTCTTGTTTTGACTTCTTAAATTCGGTGTAGTGGCAAACAACCAGTTTAATAATTTGCCTTGTTCACTTGCAGATTAATTTGACCAGGTTGACATTAGTCAAGTTAATCTCTCATTGCAAAAGTGTTTTGTTTCTTTCTCGACTGTAAGAAATATTATAACGATGGGCAATTTATCAAATAATTGTTCTGACAGACACATTATCCAGTAAAACAAGTCATTAGTATGGGAGACACAACAAGTTAATGGATGTCCCGTCCCTCAGCACCTCAGCAACTGATCTGGACATTTGTTAACTGGTGCTTGGTCATCATTCCACTTCTGAACACCAAACTAATTCTTCCAGCAAACATATTCTGTCTCACCTTAGCGCTGCACCTTAAAAATGTAAAAGAGCCCATACTTTAGCTTGCACACTCCATTAAGAAGCCATCTTAGCTTTATACCGTAATTTTAAATCATATTAAAGATAAATAGAAACCATGTCTGGAGAATGAAAGCTTTTTGATGCTTGCTTATTTTAGATGTACTTAAAAGTTTTATGGTGTATTGTACAGTTTTTCCTTTGGTATTAAAATGTGTGCTTGTTCTCTTATTTCCTTTTTAACAATACAGGCCAAAAAAATGCCCGGTCCCTTCCCCTTTGACATAATGCATTAAGAAGTTCATCCATCTATTTCAGAGGTTAAAGACAGTGAACCTAACATTCTGTCCTCTGAAAGTAAAAGCCCATTTCCCTTATTACAAAACTGAGAACTGTAATTCTGAGGCAGTATAGGACTACAAATGTTACATTTTAACATACAAAGATTCAAGATCATAAGGACTGCGTGAGATACTTTTGAAATCAATGAGCATTCATTAGAGGTATCACCTTTCACAAACATATCTCAAAAATAAACTCTAAAACATACAGGAAGCTTAAATGTCTGTCTCTGTAATGAATTTTTCCAGATGGACAGTGAGCTAAATCAAAAATCTGATGCTTCTGATTTCTGTTTTCATTTTTAAAATGATAATATAGTTGTGAATATATCAAAATTAGTTACGTGCAAATGAAGCGGGGCTAAATTCTTGTCATGTTTGATGAGAGTGCTGCCTCAGTGTAGATGTACTTGAAGCTGTCAGCAGCATGGATGTGCGCTCTTGACTGCGCTCAGAGATGCGGCTGATGGAAGTGGCGCCAGTGAGCGCCGATGGATCACATGTCAAGTACTACACAGGTACACTAATGCATTAATACACTATATAATATATAATCCACATTGAAGTCATCATTACTTAAAAATGTAGCACATTTCAGTAACTACACTCTAAAAAATGCTGACAAATCAAAACATCCCAACCGCTGGGTCAAAACAACCCAATAGCTGGGTTTGTCCCTTTTTAACCCAGCATTTTTTAGAGTGTATAAACGATGACGGTAAAAGTCGCGTCGTAGTGTTGGCTTAACTAAGATGGTAACCATATCATTGCTCGACGCTTTCTTTTTTTTACTGAACAGTTTTGGGGAATGACAAAATTACAACTGAGATTATAACTTCCCATACATAGGTATCATCAATGCATAATCAAAAAACGAAATAGTGCTTTGTTTACTGCGCAAACTATTTTGGTACCAACAAATTGTGCACATAAATGACATTTAATTTAAATTAAATGGCACACATTTCTTTCAAATTTACATAATTTTAAAAATAGAAGGCAAATGTGACAGACGGTTTTGTATGTAAATTCTATGTAAATCAATACATTTCAATTCCGTCACATTAATTTGCATTAGAGGAATGACGTGTATCAATAGCAACGCAATAAATGACGCATTTGAAGTGGACTTTTGTGGGTTGATAATACTATAATCAAACATAAATGGATCGTTCCAGTTGAATCCAATTCTTAACATTCTACTGGCTTCATCTTTTTTCGTTTAAATTGTAAGGGAAAACAATCATTTAGACCCACCAGTTGCAGTGTACATTAATAATAATGTATTTTGTAAGCTTCAGCGCATGCACATCTTAAACGCTATAATTAAGTCTACATTACTGTAACAAAAATGTCAATTTTTGCGAAAATATACACCATTGCACTTCATTAAACTTTAATGTTGGTCATTTGGCCAGCATTAATCTGGGCCTCATCAAATATTAATACTTTAATGCATCTTACGTTAAATAATCACCACCCACTTTCTTCAATATTTTCGTCTAATATTGCACATTTGTTTTGTTATCGTCTTATTTAGATAGATACTTATTTAGATTAATGCATACAAAATAAAATGAATAATTAATACAAAAGTTAACACACTGCAAAGGATCGAAGTATCTTACCAAATGAACTTGAATTATAAATGAATTCTGTCGTGACTCACCATATTTAAAATAAATATTTTAACATTTAAACAGACATTTCATTTAGAATTTCCTTCATATTTCCCCATGTTGTGATCAGTAATCATCTCTTTTTGATGAAGAATACAATTATTCCGATAAAAATAATTGGTTTATTTAATTTCACAATGAAATGTAATATCGTTGACAGCTTTTAAAAATATTGTGTGTGTGATTGATCTTTCTCACCATAAAATATTGACAAACCACTGTAATTCATTTGAGTTCATGGTCGCGAAATATTGAACTGTTAAAAAGAGTGAAAACGACTTGTCCTCGAAATCACAGCCTCATCTTCGCATGATCAAAAGTATCCAACGAGAAAATATCTCAGCAACAGAGACTGCATAGCCAAGCTAATGATGTAATTGAATTTTTTGTAATTTTTGTCATTTTTGTGTTGTTTTGAAAAATCGTTGGTGTTTGGTTTAATAAATAATCTCTTTGAGTTGCCCTGCTGAGAAGGGAATTTCAGTGCGTTTCATTGAACAGACTCGTCGTGGTTTCTTTAGCCAATTGGGTCTCTCACCCCAGAATCGGAGGCTTAATTTTACCCAGCCTCTTTGGCATTTTGATTGATGTTCCCGTGGCTCCATCCGGCAGGCTATAGCTATAAGGGTAAAGGGAGGCAGTAAAAAAGACAATCGTCTGTAGTTCAGTCCTTCTCACACATGCAGTCAATGCTATTAGATAACGATAAATCTGGACTAAACTGCGTTTTAGTTGCTATATGATAACTGGGGTGACGTGGAGGATCCTGTAGGCTCGCAGGAGCGCGCGCGCCTCTCCGCACCATGGATCATATGGGAGCGCATCTCCACCAGACGCACGCAGACACCATCAGTTTTGGGATCGATCAGATTCTTAACAATGCAGACCAGGGGAGCTGCATGATCTCCAACCCCAGAATGCAGGACCTGGACTACGGTTTGGGCTGCATAGTCAGCACAGCCTATAATACCATGACTGGCAACTACAATGTCAATAACTCGGCTGGATACAATGGAAACTCGTGCAGCGTTGGCTCCCTCAACGGCTCGTACAACATGAACTTGGGCACGAATGTTAATGGGAATTGCCTTAATTCTTCGGGAGTGATCCGGGTTCCAGCGCACCGGCCGCTGAGCAGTGTTCACTCGTCCATTCCCACCAGCGCTACTACGGTGCCAAGTATGGGAAGCATGGGCACCATTAACAATCTCACGGGATTATCGTTTCCTTGGATGGAGAGTAACAGGAGATATACCAAAGACAGATTTACAGGTAACAGAAATCTCTCTGAACTTTGCAGTGGTATATGCTTTATTTGAATCTGCGTTCTTGTTAGAAATTGCACTGTAAACATTTTTTCATTGTGTTGTGATCTTATCAGTAATTCAGTGATCAAAGCGGTCGAAAAACTTATTGTAAGTTGTAACCTTGTCACAACTTTAATTCAATTTACAATTTTTAGGCAGCAATTACACTTTTTAAATTTTTGTTAATTTTTAAAATCCATGAACTAAAATAATTCGCAGGGGCTTCATTGTTAAAGCCACTCCATTAAATCGTTTTTTTTTTAATTTTGTTTCTGACAACGTTATAGAAACATCTTCAAATTAAAGTTTATTTTTTAAGTTGTTTTTATAACGTTGTCAAAAAGAAAATTAAACTGGTCCCGCGAATTAATAACATGAAAGTTTCTATACACAATAACAATCACTACAAATGTATCGTAGGCCAAAGAAAAGTAGCTTAAAAATTAATATCCATACAAATGTTTTCCTGTCAAAGACGAAGACTTTTTTCCTCACATGAGAACTTCAATGTTGATTTATCACGTCTGTAAATGTTCCACATGCTCATTACTGTTTTAGCATTATTATTTAAAGGAATTACAAACGGTAAAAAGTAAAAATGTGCTGTTGTTACCTTAACAACATTGATTTGACCCTTACAAATTGACTTCACCGATGTAACCTGATGTAATCAGGTTGATTCAGTCCAAATAAATAATATTTTCGACTCGAATGAAATCACTTCATTTAGATGTTACCATATGAGGCACATTTCTTATAACTGACAAAACATTTTTACAGTGTGTGTGTGTTTAGGCTATTTATTTATTACATTTCACACAGTCGTCGTAATAAGAAAATGCTAAAAAAGTATTTTTTCCTCAATTAGCCTATATATATTCTTGTCTATTTGCTTACTTGGCTGAATTTATTCGATATATTTCGTGATTGTTGCATGTTTTTTCAAAGTACAAAAGTCATCTTTCATCACTGGAAGTCTCATTTGCTTCTCACTGCTTGGCTCTGTCGTTTTGCTGATTTCTTCCGCTTGCTTTCACTCTGTCTCTCAATCTAGTGGCCCTCTCACCGTTCACTGTAACACGCCGTATAGGTCACCCGTACCAGAACCGAACGCCTCCGAAGAAGAAGAAGCCCCGGACGTCGTTCACGCGCCTCCAGATCTGCGAGCTGGAGAAACGCTTCCACCGTCAGAAGTATCTGGCGTCAGCTGAGAGGGCAGCCTTAGCGAAAGCACTTAAAATGACTGATGCGCAGGTCAAAACATGGTTCCAGAACAGAAGAACGAAATGGAGGTGAGCTTTTGTGATCTAATCATGCTTTTACACTCACACGTAATGCATTCTTTTTCGTCTCACCACTAAACCCAGTTGAGTATGAACGGGTTGGTTTTAAAGACCTCTATGAGGTCAGCTAGGTCAGTTGCATAATGCATTCCATATCGTGCTTTGGAAGGCATGTATATGCAGTTCACTCAGTATATAATAGCTAATTCAATCAATACATCAATATATGTTTAACTGACTCCATTTAGTTTGGAATGACCAATATTGGTTGACTGTGGCCTGCTTCCTGACAGTGTAAACAGGTTATATTTTTAATTATGGTCTTCTGCCAATGTCTTTTTTATTCCAGCTTTTACTATTTTATTATACATTCTGCTAGGCCTGGTCTGGAACTGAGCAGACCTAAAGTCATTTTAGCAGACGCTGATGGGCCAGTATCGAGTTTTTAGAAATCGACATAAATTAAGTTCTGTTGTACTGCAACAAATGTTTCCCTAAAGTCTTAGTTGTGTTAGAAGGTTAATTACATGCTGTACAAGCAGGATAAATGATGTGATGACGTTTATGCGCTACCAAAATAATTTATCACAATCACAACAATTGAAGTGCACAGACATTTATGAAAAATAAATGAAAATGATCGTGATTTTGAATAAAATGTATAATAATTTGCACACACATATATATATATATAATCTGCATTTTCAACGTATATGCCTATATGCAATTTCAAACCATAAGATTTCCACGTAGCCTACCTAATCTGAGTGAATTCCAAACTAATGACAAAAACAAAAATAATGGAACGTTTATGAAACAAGTGTTCGATTGACATCACGATGTAAGGTGTGCCAATTCTTTTGAAAAATCCACGTTATTAAGTAATTATACCAGTTATGCCAAAATAGTAGGCTAATTTTGTATTCTTTATTATAGGATCACCGGTTTGTATTTTTTTATTAAATTTAGTCAACCACACTGAAAAAAAAAATGATTAATTGAATTTACAAAAAAAAAAATTTGCACGTGGTTGCAATCAATTTATTTGAGCTACATTTAAATAAACACATTTAGTTTACTAACTTTTAACATTTTTTTTAATTTAGATGTAGCTAAAATAAGTTGTTTGTAACCACTTACCATAAAAAAATGTTGTATCATTTTTTTCAGTGCACTAACTAAAACGGCTGTTAGAAAACATGACTGAAATCACCGACTAAATGACTCCTGTGCTATGATCCAAATTCATGCAGGCGGCAGACAGCAGAGGAGAGAGAAGCCGAGCGACAGCAAGCGAACCGAATCCTTATGCAACTTCAGCAAGAAGCTTTTCAAAAGACTATAAACCAATCTGTTACTCCGGACCCAATCTGCCTACACAACAGCTCTCTATTCGCACTTCAGAACCTCCAGCCCTGGACTGAGAACACGGGAAAAATCAGTAGCGTCCCCAACACTGATTAAGAGACTTTTATGGACGTGTGATGTACAGAGGAATATCTCAGCATCACATTACTTTCTTGTTTTAACGTAAAATCAGTCTTAATTTGTACCTAAGATGCAGCTTGTATAAAACAACTAGAATACTTGATGCTCTCTGTTACAGTCGTGCAGTAGGACTATATTGTTTGATTGATTTTATCATTTCGATTAAATCGAAAGACTGTCGTATTTCGTTTGTCTCTCAAACATTAAGTTTATTTTGTACACTTCCAATAGCCTAACGTTTGTGGTAACACTTTATAATAATTTCCATTAATAAGTCACAAAATATTAGGCTACAAATAAAATATTAACAAACAAAACGAACGTACGATTATTCGTAGAATTATGGGCTGTATCCCCAATAGGCTATTAATTTAAGTAAACCTACTATTAAAATAATCGTCAAATATCAAATAGTGTCCAGAATTATGCTAAATAAATCGTAAGGACACACCGGATTACTGTCACCAAGCAGACCACTGCTTGATTTGTTGAATATCTAAAGCAAAACGCCACCTTTCTGTTGTGCATGCAAATACTGTGAGCCTCGTTATAATTAATATCCTTGTCATTGTCAGGATTAGACACATGCAGGGTGAAAACATACGACCATACGCTGTCTCCAAGAACACCCTGAGAAGCTTGCACCTCTTAAACCCGCAAACAAGTGAAAATTAAATCTTATGCTTGAGGACCTCCTTGCCAAAATGACGATGATTAAACTCACAGACCATCTGACAGTTTACAGCCGTGATTCCCTCAGTGAGTAAAGGCACTAGAAGTGTTGGGGGTTGTCCCTTTTTAACCCAGCGCTGGGTTATATTTAACCCAGCATTTTTTAGAGTGTAGGCTACTTAAAACACTGACACATTTATAGTTAATCTACTTATATGGGTACTTGGAATTTAAATTTCTAATGTTAAATTCTTTTAAATTTAAATATCTATTTTAAACTAAAAATGAGGCTATTTTAATAGTTTTAAACAGGCGAGTATGGGTAAAAAGCTATAATTGATGAAGAGGCACCGGATATAGCGCGTAAAGCGTGTTCTTGTGTTATGTGCACTTTTGCTAAACGCCTGTAAGTAAAGAACGAACGTTCGTAGCCTAGACGAATGGGTGTCATGCTATTGCTAATCAAAGCTTTATTTGAACTAATTTACTGTTTTAACTGCATCCAACTAATAAGCTGATGAGCATTACATATTGTTATGACTATGAACAAAGTTTTTTTTAATAAAGTGTTACCAATTGATTTTTCGATAGGCCTATGTTTTTTTTTTCTCACAATCTTAGGTTTACTTGGAGGATTTGCATGTTTGTTAAAGAACACTTGCAGCAAAAATAGTCCTGTGAAATAAAATATATTCTACAGGAAAAATGGGCTTTCATGAACGATTTTAATTATTAATTCTTGTGATAGTCATTTATTCAGAGGCGTGATATAAATTGCTACAGCACTTGTTGCAGAAATATGTTTACATTACAATACATTATTTTTAAATTTTCATTTTACACAACCAACAGTTTATCAAAAGGCAGATCAACTTGGTAGCACTGATATGTTTATTATTCGTTTACTTGAAATATATGTAATTACAAGATTTTGTATTTGTCCTTCACTTTCTTCGGTGATGTCGGCGTGACCTATATAAAATATATTTTATTATAGCTTGATATGAATGATTAAATATCTGTGGTCATGTCTAAGACTGGGTCATTCTAACTGTTCGAATTGTTTAGCGCTTTTTGCTGAATAATAGTCAATAGCAACACATCGCAGGTTTTGTCATTGTGGATAGATCCCAGATAGCCTATCTGTGATGAATCTCTACTCAAGTGAATGACAGTTTTGGTTGCATGATAAATGGATGTTTTTTTTTTAATTTTCTATTGGAGAGTGCAAAAGTGTGTTTATGATAACTATGTGCAGATGTGATGGTGTTCCTGAAAATAACCAGAAGCGTAGGCTATCCAAAAATGCATCGGAAGGTGGTTTAAGGTTCATCATCTCTTCCGAAATCTATAATGTGTTACATAAGTGTCGTTTAAAAGGTTCCAGAATGTTAAGAGATAGAAGTCATTTAGGTCAGAAACTACTAACGCAAGTACACGAACGTCGGTAAATAGAGCCATCTCCTTATACGTGATGCGCTCCAAATGACACGACAGACGAAACGGTTGATTTTATGAAGGCTTTAATATAACATATAAACATATCTTAATAGCCTAGTGTTTTAAAAACATAATTTTTAAAAGAATGTGACTCCGTGATAGTTGCATATAGGCTAGGTCCTAACTACATCCTAACCTACTAGTTTGGTAGTATTTCCCACAGTAGGCTATATGCTATTAATATGAGGAATATCATACAATTTTCAGAAGATACATCTGAGGCCCTGACAATAATAAGGCTACGCTAACTCTATAAAAGTGTGAAATATTTTGGAAATAAAATGCACTCTGCGCATTTCCCAATTGTTGCATTATTACTATTTGGTTATTATTATCATCATTATTATTATTAGCCTATTATTATTATTACATTGTATTTGACACATTTTATAATGTCGGGCATATATTAATAATATGCAAATAAACAGACAAGACATTCGAATAGTGATTAGTTTTCATTTATTTATTTTTTTGCGAGCGCATGTAGCCTAAATAAAATGTATGTCTATCAAAACAGTAGGCCTATTGCAGATTCATTGCACGATGAAGAGTTTTTGTTTTCTTTTTGTATTTCAATGCAATTAAGAAAAATCACGTCACATTCCATCAAATAAATGTACTTTAATTAGGCTAATTGATAATTCATAAATTGTCCATATAGTTGTTTATGCCGTCATGTCTAATATAGGCTATCATATTTTTTCAGCTTGTCATTTTTATATAGCATTTGCATGCTACCATCAAAAACAGTATTTTTGTAATTTTCTGAGTTCTGTAAAATTAGCCGTTTACCGCTTATGTCTCACAGGAAATCTAACTATTATTCTGTAGTATTTTATAACTGGTTTTCACAATGTTTCTCTCATCTGTTCTTCGCTTTGAAAGGTTGCATGCAAAGCAGATAGGCTACATGTACATTTACGCAACATTCGGTTCTGCACTTCTTTAGCGCCGCCGCGACCCTCTCGAGTGTATTTTGTGTCCCTAAATGATGACGCATGCATCGTCATTTTCAATCGTTAAAACGTTCTTCAGTTGTGTAATTTTCTGCTGCGACAAGGGAAAAGTTCACAACAGATTAGTACAGGGTCCACGCAACATGTCTCTTTTACGTGTTTGCTGTACTACGACTAGAGGTTTTGTAAAGAGAGGATTGTTTTTAGAGTCGACTTATACTGGTGAGTGCAACCTATTGTTTTAACTGTTCATTGACATGCTTGCACAACATGCATTGATTTGTATTAATGTCATAGTAATATGCATATCTCCTAAACATCCTTTATATTGATTACTCAATGTCAATTTGTTTAATACATTTAATTTAATACATGTCAATTTGTGACAGATTTATTCAAATGTATCGCTGCTCTCCTCTACAGCATGTCATTGGACAGCAGGATATGCATCTGGTGGTGTGACCAAAGATAAAGAACCGTTAAAGAAAGCGAAAACGCCCCAAGGACGGTTTGACATGGACGAAACCGAGTCAAAATCTAAAGATGTTTTAGAACGTAAGAACACACGTCATTTCTGTTATACAGTTATAGGCTATTATTTGTACAATGAATTACATAAAAAGGGCAGAGGGTATCTATCGAAAGGATATAGCCTACACATGAACTATAGCTCAGAAATAATAAATAAATAAGTGACTAATTAAATGTATTTAAGTTTATACAATTAATATGACATAAAATGAAATAATATTTCATTTCTCTTTTAACAGGATTTCCAGATGGTGTGAATCCAGAAACTAAGGAGAAAGGTGGTCCCAGAGGTCCTGAACCTACACGATATGGTGACTGGGAGAGGAAGGGACGTTGTATTGACTTTTAGTTTTTGCCCTGTTAAAAATATCCAAATTTATTTATTTAGCATTTGAATGTAATTAATACTTCTGCATACAGATACAAAAAGAGAATTTCTGGAGCAGAAATGTGTAAGTGTTTCCTGATTGTATGGGCCTACTATGTAGAATGAATAGTTTGTGTAAAAGTAGTTTGAACTACTTGAACGGTTCTGTTCAGCCTTTAATGGACAATAATCCGCTATTGGCAATCTAATGTTTTTATTCTCTTTGAAAGCGTGTAACACAAATGTCTGCAAGGGCTGAAAGATCTCTTCAAAGAATAAACATATTCAACGCAATATTTTTTTTTGTCAGAAAGTTTAGTCACAAGGACGTGTTTGTGATCATGTAAATGATGAGTCAGTTTTATTTTGTGGAAAAAAAAAGTTATTACTGCAAAAGTTTTCCTATGTATTTGCACATGGATTGTTACAGATAAGCACTACCATATCAGCTTTTAAGGAGAGGTTAAATGCATTATCAGGGCACATTACCAGGGGTGTGTTTCCCAAAACCATCCTTAGCTAACTATGGTCATTAGTTCCGTTGAATTCTGTTGGCAACGATGGTAATTGACCACAGTTGCTTTTGGGAAACGCACCCCTGATCAGCATTTAAATGAACATTTACCATGGTTTTACTATAATAACTCTACAAAGGGAACAAAACTGAACAAATGATGGTATTTTGGCTGATATCTTGCAGGGTATTATAAATCCCGAAGGCACATTCAATAAATAAGTTATACATTTCTGAACAATATCATAATTCTGACATAATATTTCTTAGTTTTTCTCATAGAATTTATTTTGTATTTAATACATTTTGCCTAGATTTGGTTGTTTATGTAAAATAATTAAGTGGCTAAAACTTTGCATGGTTTAAACTTTTTGTTTAAAATAACATTTTTAACAATTTAATTATTATTTAAAAGTTTATTGTCACGCTTTAAAATGTAGACAGTATACTTTCGCAAATTTAGATTTAAATGTCACCCAGTTTTTAAAATAGCTTTTGTCTAAACTAGTCTATTCAGCAGGATTTGGCCAGTGATAACATTCTGAGTAGAATAGGCCTATGTAAGATATGATTTAAACATCATAATTCCATATTACGCGTCAAACCGGCTCCAACGCATACATACGTCAGCAATGACGTAAAAGTCACATTGCCCTCTTCTATTTACATTTCACAAAGCATAGGTCTGACTTTTAAATCGATATAAAAATAATATAGGCCTACCACTTAAATTTGATTATACGTTCTCCCAGTTCCCACTTAATTCTTAATTCGATTTTAATCGGCTCACCGTACCTTCCTCGTCTCCGTTTCCGTTTCCGGCCAGTTCCTCCAATCGGCCATATTCCGCCGATCTGTCTCAACCCAGTCGCCGCTCCGTAGCCGCGAGCCCACCGTAGCTTCATTTCAGAGGGGATGGTCTTCCATTTACAACGATACAATTGAACAAAGTGAATCGGGGGCAAGACAGGTGATTTTATCCAGAAACCCTGACAGAAATCGGGCCGAGATGACGACGCGATCGGAGAGGGAAAAGGCTCAGAAACTGAACGAGCAGCATCAGGCCATTCTGTCCAAAATGCTGAGAGAGGATGATAACAAATACTGCGCCGACTGCGAAGCCAAAGGTGAGATGATCTAAAATCTCCTCAGCTACTCTTATAAACTCGCGTTTGGTGTTTTGATCACGTGTACGCGGCAGGGTTCAGGTTTCTCATGGCTCACGGTCCTGAGTCACCGGGAGGAAAGCCGTAGATGGGTGTCACAACCTGTTTAGACAGCGTATTTGATCACGATTGAAATGAACGATGCACAGACCCTGTTTAGGTTGACCGCTCACTGTGCTTTGATATCCGGCGGATCACTATTCAGCCATGTGTCCTTGACCAAAACCATTATTAATGCATGAATGGAAAACCAGTGTGGAGTTGAACTGATCAGCAGGTCTGATACTGTCACCGTAGTGTTTCATTGTGTAAAATGTTATACAGGAGAGATTAACCTATATATGTGTACCTGCTTTTTAATGATGCTACAGATAAACACTGTGATGCCTTTGTTCCACATATCCACCTGTTTTATAATGGTTCATCCTGAAACAGTGTATATAGTACCCTATTATGTGTCCACAGGGACTATGCAGCTAGAAGTGATACTCTACCATTAAGCAAGTGAAAGCAGTTTCTACCAATATCTTTTCTTCAGATTGTAACCGGGTGACTGTAACCATAATAGCTGCTCAAGTTGGTGGTCTCTCCGTTTTGTTTGGGGGGGGGGGGGTTCACTGAAAATGCTTATAAATGTATGTGTTTTGGTGCTCACAGGGAAGGTTATGTTTTGTAAATAACATGAGAATTAATGTGTAAAGGACTAAAATGATGGTCAGATTTTAAAGACGAAGTGGAAATTTCACCATTTATTTTCTAAATACATGTTATAGATCTTATTGTGAACAATTAATCTGTGCATGTTTCATTATTTGAAAATGTTTTGTCCTCTTGATGTTTAATCAGAACGTCATAATTCGATCTTCCAGTGCATCAACAACTGATGCATAGAACCAAGTGCCGCCCTACATTTTTTTTTTGTTAATTAATTGCACTCGGATGTAAGCCACAATACAGAAGAAAAGATGTGCTGCTTGCTATTTCCATTTAATCGCAACTTTAATATGTCGTTGTTGTTAATGTTGTCATAAAGTTGCAAGCAGATCCAACACTATCACTTTGTTGTGGTTGTGTGCAGTTGTTTTTGATTTGAATATTGAGAGCAAACTGCATTCTCATTCCCTTTCGGTGGCATGGTGCATATCCATTTTTTGGCCTTAGTGGTCGTGACTGCTATTTGCCAGCTATAATCTTACCGACAGATCCTGATGCAAGCTCACAGGTGGCCTGTTACAAGCTCAGATATTTTTTTCCCAGATGTTTGTTTTAAATTCTGTTATAAACCCTCTTCTGTTTTCCCATCAAAGTCCATTTTCTCCATAGAGAGCATGTGGGAATGTTAAGGCAGTCCTCAGCTCTGCGGTGATGTTGCAGGCCAGTACCTTCTCAAGCTCCCCTCTCAGCTTTCGTCCAGTTTCTTCCACTCTGAGCTCTCTGGTGTCTTAAGTGCAGCCACACCTCACTGCTCATATTGCCTGGCCTCTTTCTGCCTCTGTCTTTCTCTCTCTTACATAATGCCGATGCTGATGGGTAGAGTTTTGTAGCTTCATTAGCTCATGAATGACAGCTTTTAGAGAATGTTATAGTCAACATGAAATAATAATAATAAAAAAAAAACTCGTTTACTTTCTTTACACCCAAAAATGAAAATTCTGTCGCCCTTTACCCTACCTCATGTTGTTCCAAACCTGTTTCTTTTGTGAAACATTCCAAAAGATTTTTTTGAAGATTGTTGGTAATCAAGAGTATTGGTGACCTTTGACTTCCATTGTATGTTCCTAATGACGCACTGTACTCTATGCACAAGGTACTCTATCTGGTGTATGAATTTTATATTAAGTACATGATCTGGGTATTTATCTTTTTGGAATTTTAAGTGTGAACGCATTAAAATGCCCGCTTTTAAACATCTGATTACCGGCTAATGGGTAAAATCATCTTTCAAGTTATTTTTTTTCCTTGTTAAATATTCAGTTTTATTCAGAAATAAGGCACATTATGAGTGTAAAAGTGGATTGCAAATGCTGTTTCATGATTGTTTCATGAAACTGAGGCCAATTTAAAGGGATAGTTCACCCAAAAATGAATTTGGCTACATTCACATTTACTTATAGATGTGAGTTTTGAAATGTCCTGTTCACACAGCAGCTGGCAGTAGAGGCCCGAGCACTGTCTTTATGAATGTGCAGCTGAAGTCAAGCCTGTATTCTGTTTGTGACAATCACCTGTCACCATAGCCCATGTCCAAAGATAACGCCATCCAAAACTGCAAAGTCTTATCACACTTCACACGACAAAAGTTCAAGTTTCATCCGTTAAATCTTAATTAACCAACCACAGCTTTCATACCTCTGTATTGAGCAGAGCGTTTTAGTCATGCTCAGATCACAAAACTGTCTGGAGCAGCTCCGTTGGAAGACAGAGACTGGATCTTCAGATGACACACAGCTCATTTCTGCGTCTCTGTAAGTTATCCAAACCTTGCATGAAGACATGCTAAACACAATAATATGTGTAGGGCAGAGTGCCTTTCGCACTTTATGACATGACAGAAAACTAGTTGGCCAGTCAGGTTATGTTCTCACAGCAGGGCTTTGCCAAAAATATGCTTGTAAGTCCAGAAAATGTGGTGTGAGTTTGGTTATAACAGAATGCGGTTGTCACTACCGTAAAAAAAACAACAACCATATTATTGACTCAAACACAGGACTCATACATCTGTTCTGCTGCCTTTAGCATTCCTAATCCTAACCTAACTTTTTTCCAACTTTTTTGGTCTTTTTCAAAGGATCTCATTTTGTGAGAGTGAGTAAACGATGAAATAACAAGTGATTGCTGTGGCTTTTTCCCATATGTTTGTGCCATCAGTGAAACTTTGACTTGACTTGGCTGTAGCATTGAGAAACTGCCATGAACTTCTGTTCTGCCAAGTAGTATAGTAGAAGAGATGGGGCAAGTGTGGCACCGCAGAAGCTGCTGGTTCTAGCCTATGGATGTGATTAGATGTGACAATAGTAAGGATCGGTCAGACATGGCTGAGCACAGTGTGACGTGCTGCTCTCTTACTGCCTGATGCCACTATGCCCGCTGTCACCTACATGCAGAACAACACTGGAAAACGAAACCAGGCCAGCATATGTTTAAGGTCGTATTTGCTTTGTGTGTGCAGGTTTTGTTAGCCTGAGTGTCATGCACACACTCACAGTCTCTGTGTTTTTTTGCAAACCTGTGTTTGCTTATTTACACTGAGTAAAATGGTTTGCTCCAGCTGTAGAGCTCAGGGCACGTGTGAGTCACGCACAGACTGTGACATGCCTGTTGTCTGGCGATAAAAACCGGCCCTATTTTTCGACAGGTCACCTACTTTAGTGCTGTGGGACGAGGGCTGTTGTCAGTGAGGTCATACATTATACACCTTATTGGCTGCTCAGATTGTCAGAAGGTATAGAGTTTTTTTTTTTTTTAATTGGTAGAATGACATTTAGAATTACATTTACATTCTTATTCTTCATAGTTTTATAATAGTTTAATAATAATAATAATAATAGTTTAGGGTTGTAAAAAGGAAAATCCAAAATCTTTTATTTTATGTAATCTTTTATTTTATGTAATGGAGACTTTATGGGAATTTTTGGAAACTTTCAGAAAATTTTTGCCAATTTCCTCCCCTTTGCAACCCTAATAATAATATATATATTAGGGATGCACGATACTAAATTTCGCCACTGATAGTAATTGACTAGTGCTGTAAACTATACAGGAAACCTTGTCATTTGGTACATTAAAGGGTACAATTAACAACAGAGCCCAAACTATTATATACAACTGCTATTTTTTAAAAGTATAATACACAGGGTTCTGTCACGCCACATTTAAAAGCGTCAAAAAGGCATTTGTCATTTGAATGTTGTGATAAGATGGGCAGAATTCAAGAGCGGAGACTAACAAAGCACAAAGCTCTTTGTGATTACTGGATGGAAGGGGAATAATGGGGTAAACCGCGGACCTGGCAACCCGGGCTGGCACTACGGTTGATAGGGTCATATAGAACCTGCATTCATTTTTATTTTATTTTATTTTTTTAAGTGAGATACTGCAGTGTTAACTGCATTAACTTTGACAGCACTTAATTCTACAAAAGTAACATTTATTTTATAATCATTTCTTTTAATATTTTGTATTTTTACTTATTGTATTTAATAGAGTTCCTGTAAAACCACAACAAATATTAATATTTAATAATAATAATAATAATAATAATAATAATAATAAGTAATTACTGTTAGTTTTGCCCACTTTGCCAGTTAAATAATTGTTTTTTCTCTCTACACTGAATCTTGCTCTGCTCTGGGTAAAAGGTAAAAGGCAGACTCCAATCTTTGTGTCTTACACCAGTAGTT
>NW_015536468.1:833997-835516 GCF_001515605.1 Sinocyclocheilus anshuiensis | reverse complement strand
CTGCCAAGTAGTATAGTAGAAGAGGAAAGATATGGAGTGCAGTAGGGCAAGTGTGGCACCGCAGGAGCTGCTGGTTCTAGCCGATGGATGTGATTAGATGTGACACAATAGTAGGGATCGGTCAGACATGGCTGAGCACAGTGTGTCCTGAGGTTTTTATTTACTTTGTGCGGCGCTGCTCTCTCACTGCCTGATTCCACTATGCTCACTGTCACCTACATGCAGAACATCACTGGAGAATGAAGCCAGCCTACGTTTAAGGTCGTATTTGCTTTGTGTGTGCAGATTTTGTGTTAGCCTGAGTGTCGTACACACACTTCCAGTCTCTGTGTTTTTTGCGTACTTGTGTTTGCTTATTTGCACTGGGTGAAAGTGGTTTGCCGCTGCTTCAGAGCATTAGATATCCCCCTCTTTGGAGCTCAGGGCACTTGTGAGTCACACACACAGACTGTGACATGCCTGTTGTCTGGTGATAAGAACACACTCTCTTTTTTTTGTCAGGTCACCTACTTTAGTGTGGGACGAGGGCTGTTGTCAGTGAGGTCATGCAATATAAACCTTATTGACTGCTCATTTTGTTTGAAGGTATATTTTTATATATTTTAGGGATGCACGATACTAGATTTCTCCGCCAATACTGATTATTCAAAAAGATATCTGCCGATATCTGTACGATAGTTTGGTTTTCTTAAGAAAAAAACTAATGCTGTAAGCTATATAGGGAACCCTCTCAGTTGGTACATTACTATAATATTAAAGGTTAAAATTAACAACAAAGCCCAAACTGTTATATTCAACTGCCCTTTTTTTTTAAGTGAGATTGCATTAATGCGTTATTATAGCATTAACTTTGACAGCCCTAAATTCTACACAAGAAACATTTTCTTCTCATACAAGTTGCAGTCTGACATGTTTTTCTGCCTCCTTTTAAGGCAGGTTAAAGCAGTCTGAATGGTTGAACTGAGGAATTTTACCCTGGTTTGGGATTAATAACTAGCCCATTAAAGTATGAGCAGAACAAGACAACCTAAGATTATGATTCACAATTTGTAGTGTGAAAAGAAGATGACTTTTGTTTCTATTTCTATCCAGTCATTGTGTCTTACACCAGTAGTTAAGCTGATGTAGTGGGTGGTGTGATTAGTAGGTGCCCAGATCGGAGTCGTATTTTAGCCACCTCACAATTAGAGATCAACTGTACTGTTAATGGTGGTCAGCATTCATTATTGGTCAGATTTTGTGGTTAGATAGATACATAAATTTCCACAGATTGCCATAGACAAATCAGCCAATGGAAAGCAATGTATACACGTTATATCTACTTATACAGACAGTGAGTCTGCTCACATTAGCTTTTTGTAAAACACTGTGGGCAGTGGGCACAGATTCTGGGAATGCCTCTGGGCAGTTCTAGTAATGAGTAATGAATGATCCAATCAGGCCTCAAGACAGCAGACAGCAGAGAGTACTATAGTGTGTGTGTGTGTGTGTGTGTGTGTGTGTGTGTGTGTGTGTGTGT
>NW_015536468.1:832459-833286 GCF_001515605.1 Sinocyclocheilus anshuiensis | reverse complement strand
GCTATCTGTAAAGAAAGCAATTCGCAATTCGCAATGCCATTTGTTAGTGCAGCTACACAAACGTTATAAAATCAGGCTTTCCAGAGTTCCCCATAGCGTTAAGGTTAACGCAGTGCGAGTGAACAGTTTAAGCCTATTTTAAATGTCAGATGCCACTTTCTCTGTACTGGCCAGTTTTAACTAAAATGTGATGTCCTGTTTTATCTGTTGGGAGGTCAAATGGTCCGTCAACTAAACATTTTATCATTTAAGGTATTTCTCAGTTTCTCTCTCTATAGATCCTTTCAAGACATATGATTCATTCATACTGTATATTCAATCATTTAATGTATATTCAATACAAATATATTTCACAAATTGTTCAAGTTCAAAATGAATTGCCCTGCACACTTCAAAGTAAGGGGTATTGTGCTTCTGCAAAGTAAATGTACACATCAATCTGAAATGTCTTTCAAGTATTATGTAAATACATATGCATATTTTTATTTATACAACTGTACAGTAAATAATGCACACATCTGTACATAAATCTTCTGTTCCAAATTTTACCACATTATTATTATTTGTTTTTTTCTTTAGTCTTACTTATTTAATTGTTTTTTTTCTGTTCTCATGTCATATGTACGTATGTATGTAACATGAGCTCCTAAAAAAACACAACAAATTCCTTGTGTTTGCGCCCACTTAAGTGGTGAATAAAACTCATTCTGATTTTGATTCTAATAAGAAAGCCCCCCTACAACAACTTCGAACGGTTAACGGTTTGTGTTTTACACGAGCATTACATAAAAATGTCATTTTAACATTAGTGTAATCAATGAGTTTAG
>NW_015536468.1:832089-832399 GCF_001515605.1 Sinocyclocheilus anshuiensis | reverse complement strand
AAGCTACAAAAGTTATTTAGGTAAGAGCAGTGAGTGATTTTCTCTTTGTCTTTTGTTCATGGCCCCAAATATTGCAAGCCGTAGCGATATGCATATTGCGATATTTCGATATATTGCACAGCCCTAGTATTTAATTAAAAAATCTTATTATTTTTATGCCATGCGATAGTAAAAATATTTCAGTCCTAAACAAATGTTCAAGGCAGTCTGAATGGTTGAACTGAGGAATTTTATTTTTGTAATTTTAGTAGTTTTAATACTTAAATCTAAACTTATCTTTCAATTATTCACAAAGGCAACAAAGTTTTTA
>NW_015536468.1:830773-831918 GCF_001515605.1 Sinocyclocheilus anshuiensis | reverse complement strand
ATGTATGTGTGTGTGTCTTTGTCTTTCTTGCTTTAAGTGCTGATAGAAGTGTGTGTGTGTGCGCTGTATTGGTTTTGCTTTGTGTCTGGCAACTGGAGAGTGTTGAAAGATGCGTCTATTTGATAGGCTCTCCATCCTTTACTTCCTTTTGCACACGCCACAAGGACAGACAGGAAATGTGCTCTGGTACTTCCTTCTGTGTGCTCTCTTTCACGCTGTCACTCACAGAGATAAGAACTGCTGAAAGCCTGCGTCAGCAAGCATCTTTGTGTGTTTTGGTCATTATATCCTCCTGAAGTTATGATTAGCGGGGAGCATAAGCCGAAGAGTACAAATATTATGGCTGACCTATTAATGTGATTCATTTATGTAAAAAAGTGCAACTAATGACTCATACATAAATTTCATAGTGAGGGATTTTCCTAGCATCTGTGCAAATCAGCCTTGAAGATCTATCTTCATGTTTTTGCCCATTTGATTGAGTCCCAGCCACTACTACAGGTAACACAGCTTGCCAAAGCACACTTACTGAGAGCAGTAGCACAGAATGAGTAAGGAGCCATTCACACTGCATGTGTTCTTGTTTTCAAAAACAGCTAGAAGATCTTGAACGGTGGCCAAAAACATCATTCTGCCTCTTGCTGTGGACTGTTTGGCCAGTGATAGGCTTATATTTATTGATATGACAATAAATCAAACAATATTTATTTCTAAATAAATTTGTAATGTAGACATCTGCCAGAGTAATGTCCTTTAACGTAATTTTGACTTTTTCTGTAAAATTTGATATACAGTTATTGAATTAATATCATGTCATTTGAGTCATTTTAAATTTATGCCTAATACCAAAGTGTATTTTAATGGGTTGTTTACAGACTACTGTTTGGGAACAGTTTTGAAAGAGATTGATAATTTTATTCAGTGAGGAAGCATTAAATCGATAAGCGTGACAGTAAAGATGCGTTACAAAAGTTTTCTATTGTAAGTTTATATTCTATTGTAAGTATATATATATATATATATATATATATATATATATATATATACAGTGGGTATATACAGTGGGTAGTATTCAGACCCCCTTAAATTTTTCACTCTTTGTTATATTGCAGCCATTTGCTAAAATCATTTAAGTTAATTTTTTT
>NW_015536468.1:827096-829354 GCF_001515605.1 Sinocyclocheilus anshuiensis | reverse complement strand
TATATTTATTTATTTGAAAGAAAATAATAATTTTGTTTTAGTGCACCAAAAACAGCATATAAAACAGAGATGCACCAAAATGAAAATTCTTGGCCGTAGCCGAACAAAATGAAACAATGAGCTGAAGGCTGAATACTGAACACGTTTTTTTCATGTTTTTTTCCCTCATGTATTTAGCAAATTTTTTTCACTATTGCATAAATTAAATAGCCAAAATGTGCTTTTTACTGATTTAAAAATATTTATTTAACACTGAACATTTTTTTTTACATTCTAGCAGATATTATACCAACAAAGCACAATTTAAGTTAAAAATAATAAGTTAGTAAAATAAAAATATTTTTGGCCATTTGAGACCCACTTCCTGAATCAGGCATGTGATTGGATAAAGACAAAAGGGAAGGAAACTGAATACTCTGAGCAGCAAATCAGCATATTAGAATGATTTCTGAAGGATCGTGTGACACTGAAGACTGGAGTAATGATGCTGAAAATTCAGCTTTGATCACATCCATTGTACTATATATTCACATACAAAACAGTAAAATCGTGAACGGCTTGATTTGAGAACGGGGTTATGATTTATGGGGATCTTAAAAAAATCCACTGGGTGGATTTCTATCATAATAGGGTGGTTGTGTACACGCACTGCCAACATGCATTTCAGTTCAAACAACATGTAAGTGAATTTTGCATCCGATGACCCTTTTAAGTAAGAGATTTTTGAAAGAAATTAATAATTTTATTTTCTTGAGCACCAAAAACAGCATATAAAATGTATATACGATCTATAATATTTCACAATATCGCTGTTTTACTGTATGTTTTTTTTTTATTAAAGGGGTCATATGATGTTGCTAAAAAGAAGTTGGCAGAAAACACAGCGTATTTAATTTCATTCATCGTCAAGTGCACTCATTCCTGTTGGTGTCGTCAATCTGGCAACCTGCGTGTGCATCAAGTCTGAGGAGGAGGGGCCGGGTGAAAAAAACCCTCTCCAATATTTTGAATTTAGACTGCAATACCTAGTTCAACCACTCGGTGTCAATCCTACATACAGCACCTTTAACTTTTATAAAGAATATCTCTTTGGATTTGAGACTTTAGTCTTTGCAACTTTACAGATCTTCTTTATGCACCAAGAGCTTGTAACACTTCAAAGAGAAAGGAAAAATTGAAATCGCACCCCTTTAAATAAATGCAGCCTTGTTGAGCATAAGAGACTATTCAAAAACATTTTATAAAAACTTATCAAACCCAAACTTTTGAATGGCAGTGCAATTACTTCTAAAGACACTTTTTGTCATTTCTATTCAGTGATTTGCTATTCTTTATGGTAATATCCTTCATTATATCTTCATTTGTCAGTATTATCTCAAATATCAGATTAGTTCTGATTCATTTTTAATTGATTCATAGCCCTAATATCAGTGTAATGTGGTATGTTTATAGTAACTCTTCATTCCAGGAAATATTTGACCTCACTGTAATGCCCATCAGAAGGATTTCCCCTGCTATGTGAAACAATACTGAGTCTTTCCTCTTTGTGTCAGGAATGATGTGCATGATCACTATCTCTGTGGGTGAATTCTAGAAATGCCTGCTATAGAAGCAGCTTCCTTTCCTTTGGGCTGGATTCTCAGCTTCTGATGAACACTCCTGCTCAGGCTTTGTCTAAACATGCTAACCTTCGCAAACACAGATGATGTCATTCCCGTATGAATTATAGCTTTAGTAATTACAGACAGACAAAAGCATGATGTGCCTTTCTGACTTGTTCCCCAGGGTTTTATGTAGGGCCTGGAATGTGCACATATTTACAAGTTTTCTAAAAGCTGATTATGGAAGGAAATCTGGAATTCCAGCGAATGGATCAAAATATAGGGAAAATTTGTAGCTGAACGCATGATCAAATTAGACAAAATATTTAATAAATTTCCCTTTTTTTAAAGTTTTAAGTTACTCCGCATGGGTTAGTATTAGGGATGTAACGATTCACTCAACTCACGATTTGATTCTATTCACGGTTTTGATTTCACGATTCGATTCGATTCACGATTTTTTTTTAACAAAATGAGATTTAAGACAAATTCTAAATTAAATGTGTCCTTTTATTGCTTGGACAGACTACTGTACGTTTCTTTGTGAAATTGAAATATAACATATAATAATATAATATAATATAATATACTAATATAGCACTTGTAAATTATTGCTCTTTTGTTGGTTTTGATTGCTTCTATTGTCCTCATTTGTAA
>NW_015536468.1:825747-826922 GCF_001515605.1 Sinocyclocheilus anshuiensis | reverse complement strand
AAAAGTTCATCAGCATGCATTGAATAATCCCATGTTGTAGCGCAAAAAAATGAAAATATTGCGACCAAATCATGTGCTCGTGCGACCAGCTGAGAAAGTTAGTTGCAAAAGAGCGACCAGTGGGAAGAATGAGTCTGGAGCACTGATATGCATTATACAGAGGCAAGAGGAAAAGAAAAAATACCATCGAAAGACAGTAAGTTCCCCTCAGACATACATTCATATAAACTCCTACCCCTAATTGAATCACAATTTGTTTAGCATCTCAACCGATTTGAATCGTCACATATTTAAATCGATTTTCATCCGGCTCGCGGTTAATCGTTACATCCCTAGTTAGTATTAAATTATGAATAGTTGAATATATTAAAGGCTTTTGCTAAAGCCTGTCTGCTTTTCCTCTCATCAAATCGATAGTGTCTTTAAGTGGTTTAGTGATAGAACTGTATTTGTGAGTAACGCTCAGTGTGTTTAAGTACTTTCTTTTAGTTTGTCAGCAGGTGGTGCAAGAGAGACATTGCTTAGATTGCCCTACAGCATAAGTATGTGGTTAAACTGTTGACTACATTTATGTTCATTGTGGTGTGTTTTGGCTTAGTTCTCTCCCTGTTGCTACAGTCTTCGCTGAATAAAGACGGGAATTTAGCCTTTTGTGTCTCTGGCAGTGATTAATTTGAGCAGAGCTCACTGGGCCTTTCTCTCATAAAGAGCATGTGGAAGAGTTTAGGGCTGCGTTCCAAATAAAATACTAGCTGACTGCACAGTGTTGTTTGGAGCTGAAGCAAGCAGTTCATAGGAGGAAACCCACCAACATCACAGACCCATAACATCACAGAGTTGAAGTGGTTCTGTACTCAGTAATGAGCTAAAACTAATACAAGCCGTTGTGCAGGACTGATCAGCAGTTACTAGAAACTTTACCTGCAGTTATTGCTGCAAAATTGGGTCACACCAGAAACTGAAACAAAGATTGACATAGTTTTGCACCGCACAGATATGTAACACTTGGTCATTTTTCTCAATAAATGAATGACAAAGAAAATATTTTTGTCTCATTTGTTTGATTGGGTTCTCTTTGTCTACTTTCAGGACTTGTGCAAAAATCTGATGATGTTTTGGGTCATTTTTATGCAGAAATATAGAAAATTGTAAATGGATCACAAACTTTCAAGCAG
>NW_015536468.1:821542-825595 GCF_001515605.1 Sinocyclocheilus anshuiensis | reverse complement strand
ACTGTCAAATAAAAATAAAGAAAATAAGAATAATCTATCTAACTACAAGCAACAGCACAAATAAATACAATAGAGTAAAGATACAAATAAAATAAACAGTGATTTTGAGGTTATTTAGGTAGTTCTAACATCAGTTTTTAGGTGCAGAAATTGAATAAAGTAATCAAATGTAAAATAGCATTGCATATTTTACTGTATAAATAAAAGAATAATCTTTATTGAAGATACAAAAGCTGTTTAATCAAGCAGTGAGTGATTTCCGTGTTTTTTCAGTATGATTAATATTAAGAAAGTGCTGTCACTTTAAGAGAATGCATGGATCCAGTGCACTGATACAGTACGTTCAGCCGGCTATGTCTGCTATAGCATACTTACCAAGACGGGCATTTTGACATAATTTTTGTGTGAATTTGTCCATTCAAACACAATACTTCAGAGAGAGCTTAATATCTGCGCGCGTTCTGAGGCACGGGTTTGCGCGCCTTGGATGAGCGCATGCATAACCCCTTATTTACACTGCACACGTCTGCGGCGCGTTACGGCTCCGAAGAGGTTTTGTTATGTCCTCCACGCGGTGCCAACTCACACCAGAAGCGGATCAGAAGTGCAGCGGTAGGATTCGCGAGACCACGTGATTTGCCTGTCAGATGTTATTTGGTTGTGCATTGTCCTTGTAAAAAGGATTTGTGATGTCATATAACACCATGTGTTTTTGTATTTCGAGGATGAACCGCTTGTCGTCCATTTCTGGCCTCCTGCCAAAGATATGTGACCGTGAAATACGATCGGGAGTCTGCACAGGGTGTTTATTTTGATATTGACATGATTTTTTGACTTTTATTTTGTATTTGCCGTGCGGTTTGGACGCGGCGTCCGTCAAAAATAGACTAGGCGCCTATCTTTAGCGAAGAGGCGTGGAGAGCCGCTTCTGGGACGCTTTTGAAACGTGCCACGGCGCATCTGGTGTAAACACAAGCATTGACTAGAATGACCGCGATCAGTTCCGGTAGCTGCGTCGGAGCTGTAACGCACCGCAGACGTGTGCAGTGTAAATCAGGGGTAAATCTTCTCACTGCGCGCGCAAGCTCGCGTCCTCTGGCTCTTAAATGTTTAAACTGGCAAAGCTTAAATGAGTTTAGTTTAAACACAGATATAATACGTGTGCTGTTCAGGTCTCACCTGTGCACACGCGCTATCAGCACGATGACGGAATAAATGACTGCTACTCATATTCCAGCATACGGCATTCGCATTGAACAAGGGTGAATGGTTTGTCCACGTTGTTTTTTTCATCGCTGTTGTAATGTCCTGGGAAGCCAGAATGCGCATCCATCAACAGAAACATTAGCCGAACCATGTTTGTTTTACGTGTTATTTATAACAAACCGTATTACAGATGCGTTGTCAGATTTAAGAACCGTGTGTGGAGAACTGTATGGTTCGATTTTTTACTGAGAACCGTTACACCCCTCACCAAAAGTTGGTTAAATGACCATGGTGTTGGTGTGCTTGACTGGCCAGCAAACTCAGCAAACTTGGTGGGTTTTTGTTAAATGTGAGCCAAACTCCCCATTAAAGACCAGAGCATTTAAGGAGGTCGTCCAGTTTCCATGAATTATATTAATTATATTAGTGATCGTTAAGAAAATACATCTTTTATATTTATTCAGAGGGTGTGTGTTCATTTATGCTGTGCACTGTATATAAATATATATATATAAAATTATTATTATTTTTTTTTGTAATAAACGATAAACAATAGTTGTATACAAATCATTAGCGTGAAAGTTAGCCTTGTATTTTCTAGAGGTATGTGACAGAAACTTTTACTATTTTTTAGGGTGGATTTTGTTGATGACGATGATTAGACAATAGTTGCAGCACGTGACTGCTGAAGCTTTTTATATTCTTCATATTCTGTGTGTTGGTTGGTTCACAGCAGTAATAGAAATTAACAATTAAAGGCCTATAATTGCCACCGTAAAATGATTTTCAGGGGCATTTTTACCTTTATTAGAGTAAATTTGTCTAACCTTATTGTATATGCATCATCTTTTATGTTAAAGGGGTCATATGATGCAATTTCAAATTTTCCTTTCTCTTTGGAGTGTTACAAGCTGTTCGTGAATAGATAAGATCTCTAAAGTTGCAAAGACTAAAGTCTCAAACCCAAAGAGATATTCTTTCTAAAAGTTAAGACTCGTCCACGCCTACCTAAAACGCCTAGTTTAAACACGCCCCCACATGTCTACGTCATTGTGTGGGAAGATTTGCATAACACCGCCCAAATGTTCACGCAAAGAAAGAAGGTGTAACTTTGATTCTCGCTGTAGTATTGTTGCCGCCGCCATGTCGTGGAAATGCTGTGTGTTTCGTTGTGAAAGCGAAAATACTTTGTTTGGTCTTCCAAAAGAGGACACAACTAGAAATCAGTGGTTAAGTTGTATTTACAACACTGTTCCAGAACGGTTCAAACCAAACATTCGTGTGTGTGCATTGTGCAACGCATTTTACAGAGGACTGTTTCCTGATCCTGGGAGAGTAGACTAACAGTGCCGGCTGTTCTGAGCCTGTTTTCATATTTAAAGGATTTGCCACTGATGATTCAAACGCGAGTTTTGAGCAGTGTAGAGTAGCGCTTGTTTGTCTTTTCTCATCACAAATGCAGACATGGTTTTATATTTACACGGCGCGATGCAACGCAACGCTTAAAAAGACAGTACAAGTCATTATAATCAGTAATTATGTCCCCACTGGATGCTACAAATGCCTAGTTTATAATGGGTTTTATTGGTTTTGTCTCGTCGCACACAAGGCATCACAGTATGGTAGGGGGTGTAACATTTCCGTCACACGATTGAGGCATTCGGCCAATCATAGCGCACTGGATAGCTGGCCAATCAGAGCACACCTCGCTTTTCAGACTGATGAGCTTTGTAAAAATCGACGCGTTTCAGAAAGGCGGGGCATAGAGGAGAAACAATAATGTACAGTATGTGGAAAATGTGTTTTTTTAATCTTAAACCGCATAAACACATCTCATTACACCAAATACACAAAATAATATTCTTTTTTAGCAACGTCATATGACCCCTTTAAATTCATACATTTAATTAGTAAATTTTGTTAAATAAGACACCATAGGGCTGTTACTAATCAGATGAATCAGTATCACCAATCTTGCACTGCAGAAGCTGCATCTGAAGTAGCATTAGGTATAATTTAGAGGAAAATTTTTGAAAAAAAATTAATACTTTTATTCAGCAAGGATGCATTAAATTGATCAAAAGTGACAGTAAAGACATTTATAATGTCGCATAATATTTCTATTGTTCTTTCGAACTTTCTGTTCATCAAAGAGTCCTGAAAACAGTGTTATCATTGTTTCCACAAAAATATAAGCAGCTATTTTCAATGTTGATAATAAGAAATGTCCAGCTTTGCCATCACAGGAATAAATTGCAATTTTAAATATATTAAAGCAGAAAATAGTATTAGTAATAGAAATAATATTTCGTAGTTCACTGTTTTTACTGTATTTCTGATCAAATTAATGCAACCTTGGTGAACACAGGAGACTTCTTTCAAAATCATTCAAAAAATATTTTTAAAAAGGCTCTACAATTTTGAACGGTAGTCATAGTGTATGAACTAAAACTGATATTATTATGGTACAATGCATTGTTACAAACACACAGCCTTCAGTGCAACTGTTTCAAAATGTTTTCACAATTTTCCCCATATGGTATTGATCAAATATTGGAAATAGAAGTCTTCAGGTTCATGTTTTATCAGTCTCTTTGCCTCTCACCAGCAGGGGGCAGCACAACACCACTCAAAGCTGAAGTGAAGCTCATCCATCCTTTCTGTTAAAACTTAAATGACTCAGGCTTCTTGGCTGCTGGTCACATTCTCTAAAACTTGCTTTTAACACCATATTATGAGACCAGTGGGTACGATTAAGGTTGTTTACAGAGGTCACAGCGAGTTGGCCTTTCTCTCATGTTCACTTGCAGTCGTCCCTCTCCTTTCCACCTGACAGAACAGCCACTG
>NW_015536468.1:810649-821354 GCF_001515605.1 Sinocyclocheilus anshuiensis | reverse complement strand
CCCCCCCCCCCCAAACACCCTGCCTTTCCTTCCCTCACCTGTCACAGATAGCAGGAGCATACGCGCACACCTTTTCTCTCAGTCTGTCAGATGTCTTGCTGGAATAGAGGGCTCTAATTTCATGCTCTACTAGTCTTCCCTCTGTGAGGCCGAACTCAACTGTCACTCAGCTGGTCTCCACTGCCAGTTTTGAGATGCCGTGTGTGTATGTGTGTGTTCTCGTGCCTCAGAAGACCGGCAGAGCGGAGTTTTTCTTTGAACAGGGTCTCTTTTTTTCCTCTAATGAAGGAGTTAGTTCTCTCAGGATCTCTGTGACTGGCTTTAATCTTTAATTGAAGTCTTAATTTATTTGGGGGGCTTTGTAGAGTGTGTCGTCACATGGTGTCTGCTGTTTTGAGCTTTCTGTCTGTGATGATGAAGGTCTCTGCAAATTTTGTATGTTTTTGCGTCTGCTTTTTGTTTTCAGGTCTGAAAAATCAAAGAGCTTTTACTGCTTCTCAAAGATCGCTTTTTCATCTCTTGTTTTTGTCTTTGGAGACAATCCGTGAGCTGCTGTTTTATGTAAATTAAGCATGCCAGTCATCGTTAATGATAGTGTGTACTGCTGACTGGCGCAATGATATTGTGGTGTTTCTGTGGCTGTCTGGGACAATTTGACAGGTCTAGGAGCTGTAAAGAAGTACATGTGGAGTGGCACAGCAGGTCTGCAAGGCTCCTGCTGTTCTCAATGTGACTCACTTTCCCCCCACAATGCTTTGCAGTATTGTTGGAAGCCTGTTGTGACAAAAGCTGATCAATATAGGGAGAATTAGAAGCTACCGTGGCTTCGTTTAGATGTACACCAACAGTCTTATCGTTGGGAATAATTAAAGTAAGGAATTAAAGTATTTAAGATGTTTTGCATGGGCAAATCGTCTACATACTAGCCATTTTGATTAAGAAATTTGGTTGGTTTTACCATCATTTTTATAGCCAATATTTGGCAATTTTGAGATAATGAAGTCTGATTAAATGCTTGATTAAAAAAAATCGAATAACATCTTTGTTTTCAGTTTTTTTTTTCGTGTAAGTGTGTGAATTAAATAAATGCTATGTAAATGTTTGTATTTATTTTATACATATAAAAAAAATGATATAAACTTGCACTATCTGCAAATTACTCTCAAACTGGCCGAATTTCAGTCAATTAGGCCTAATTTATCATTTTCACTCCTGTTAAAGATATATTTTACCCAAAAATGAAATTTCTTCTGATGACACCATAATTTCTTCAAAAAGTGACAAAAGGCACCAAGAATGACAAAGTGAGATAAAAAGAATGTGAAAGCTTACTAATTGGTTGGAGTAGATCAAATCAAGATCTTCAAGGGATTGTTCTGTCATTCACTCGCCCTCACATCATTCCAAACTAGGGCTGCACGATAAATCGCATGCGATATTTAATGCGCATCTTATCAGAAAGCCGGTTCTGTAATCAGCGGTAAATCTCCATCACCTGCGGGCTTTCACATTGAGCAGCATTAACTACACAGAGCCGTTGTTCACTGACGAGCTGCGCAAAAAATCGCGCGAATATGAACGTGGTTTTGCGCAACTCGTCAGTGAACAACGGCTCTGTGTAGTTAATGCTGCTCAATGTGAAAGCCCGCAGGTGATGGAGATTTACCGCTGATTACAGAACCGGCTTTCTGATAAGATGCGCATTAAATATCGCATGCGATTTATCGTGCAGCCCTATTCCAAACCTATATCACTTTCTTTCTTCTGTGGAACATAAAAGAAAATATTGTGATAACTTTTGGAACCAGTTTTGGTGTGCATTTACTTCCATTATATGGGAAAAAACTGAGGCATTTCTCAAAATATCATCTCGTGTTCCACAGAAAAAAAGAAATTTACTGACAAGATTCGCATTAAATATCGCATGCGATTTATCGTGCAGCCCTATTCCAAACCTATATCACTTTCTTTCTTCTGTGGAACATAAAAGAAAATATTGTGATAACTTTTGGAACCAGTTTTGGTGTGCATTTACTTCCATTATATGGGAAAAAACTGAGGCATTTCTCAAAATATCATCTCGTGTTCCACAGAAAAAAAGAAATTTCTACAAGTTTGGAATGACATGAGGGCGAGTAAATGATGACAGAACTTTGGATCATGATTTGATCTACTCTAACCAATTAGCTGCCCTTAACATGCTTTCTATCTCACTTTATGCCATTCTTGGTGCCTTGTATAACCTTTGAAGAAATTCTTGTGTTAGTCATCACCCTGTCATTCTTTCCCTCCAGGGGTCGCTGTGAGAATGCGGTATGTTTAAAGCAGTGCAATGAAGTCCTCACCTCCTTTTTTCCCACAGTGTGCTTTCCATATATATAGTTCATTAAATTCACATCAATCTGAATGAAATCTATGAATTCAGCTCAGAAATGTCCTGATCCTGAATCACCTTTACCAGCTCCCCTGCTCTCTCTCTTTCTCTTTCTCTCCCTCATTTCTGACCCTTCTCTGTTGACTGCCTTAAGTATCTTTGGCATCACGGGGCTGATCAATCTCCGTGGTGCGGTTTTTGGAAGCACCAGCTGAGAATCTGACAGGTCGTAATTTGGTTTGTGTGAAGCCCTGTGTTCACGGGTACATTTATTACTTTCAGTCTATTTCAGGATTTTACTCTCTCGTCCTCTCATGTTGTTCACAGGGAAGCTAGTCTATATGTATTCAGTGTCAGCGTTTCGTCTCACGGTTAGTTTTCAGATAAATCCTCTTGGCTCTGTGGGTCGCTGCCTATCTGTTACGGTTGGTATTTAGATACGCTTGCCGTGCGCTTCTGCTCACACTTGGTTTTTGAGTTGATTTCCTTGTGTGTGTTTTTTTTTGGGTTGATCATGGGGTAGGAAGGATCTGAAAACACTCCCAGGCGTAGCAAAGCGTAATCTTACAGTTCCAGTACATTTCTCGACTCCCACCAACACCAATTAGTTGTGTTACCGTACTGTGCTGTGCTGAAAGATGGGTGGTTTAAGTTCAGAATGATGCATGATTTCTAGGACGGCCTCTTTTGGATGCTTCTGTCTTTAGACCCTTTTGCCCTAATTGTGACTGACTGTTCAGCACCAACAACAGTTTGAAAAGAAACAATGTGAATATGAAAACAACTCATATGAAGCTATTCAGACCAGGGACGAACATTTGCACAACAACAAACAGGTTTTCTTGGTTGCAGCTCACAACATTTTTGAACTGCAGACATAACCTGTGATTAGCAAGTTTACAGTATTAGCTATGTATAAAGTATTCTGCAAACATTCACACGTTTGCACTTTGTGAAACACAGTTTATTCTATTCAATACTATATATAAATTACTCACACTATTGTTCAAAATGTGCAGGCTTTAAGATTTTTTTTTAAATGTTTTTGAAAAGTCTCTTTTAAAATAACTATTTTCTATGTTAATATATTTGAAAATGTAATTTATTCCTGTATTGGCAAAGCTGAATTTTCAGTCTTCAGTGTCACATGATCCTTCAGAAATCATTCTAATATGCTGATTTGCTGCTCAAGAAATATGTATGATTATCAATGTGGAAAGAAAAAAAGTGATCCTTTTTAGGATTAAAATTCCAAATTTGAAGAGTTTTTTTTTTTTTGTAACAATGTGGTCATTTTTTTCTTTTGCTTTTGATCAATTTACTGTGTCCTTGCAGAATCAAAAGTATTTATATTTATGTATTTGTGTTGTTTTCTATGTGTTGGCTGGTATTTGATATTTAATTGTGCGTGCACATTCCCCATTTTTATGTTTAGATTACTTTTGCGGTCATTTTAATCTTTAAAAACACAAATTTATTAAAATGTAAATGTAATCTTTAGCAGATCTCATTTGACATATTGTAGATTATATATATGTGATGCCTAAATTTCTTAATGTTTGACTTTTAATTTATTTTGATAAAACCGTGTAGAGTTTATCTGTTATCAGCTTTAACCTGGAAATAATTATTGCCGTTTAATTATTGCTAACCTGTATCAGTGCAATTTCACCAAACAAAAACTTCAGATAACTTTAGTTAAACATTACATCTGTGTTTTATTACTTTTGGTTTTATTGGTGAACCTGATATTGCGCTTCCTGTATCCTGTATCCCGTGCAGCTGAAGGGTGCGTTATGGCATCTGTTGTACCAACAGGAATGTGCTTTTCATTCAGCCCTATATTAGTTTCACTTCTGGTGTGAATGAACCATTCGTGTGTGATTCGTTTAGCTTTTTCATGTCCTGTTTGGTGTGAAAGGCCCTTTAGACTGCATCAAGTGTGTTCACTATGGCAAACAGCTGGGGGTCCATACAGCTAGAACCCACACTAATGGGCACGGCTGTGATGGACAGGGCAGAGCCGCATATTTCCTCCCTCATCCGCTCTGCCATTACATAACCAGACACATTTTCTCCTCCAGTTATGGATAACAAATACACACTTGCACATTAACAGCCTGTTATTTGGTGTTGAAAAGGTGCAGGTTGATATGAATGTGTGCGCTGTTCTCTGTGTGATGTGGTTGTTTTCTGCCATCACCTTTTTTAATGAGAGAAAAATGGAGGCTTTTAAGAAAATGGCAGCAGCACTTCTAAAAGGCTCAATGGGTGACCTTATGCAGTCCAAAAGTGTGTGTGTGTGTGCGCGTCCACGTTAAGGTGTGTGTTTGACAGACTGCATGCTGTACCGATTCACTCTTTGGACCTAAAGACGAGGCTAAGTGCCACTGCATTAGTTTTTTACTGGGATCTCACTGTCACATTCCCAGCATGCTTTGTGCCGTGACCTATACTCAGCAGTCGCCACTCGCAGTGACTTAGTTAGAGATGCGCACAGATGCACTGTACAAGCATGGCTTGCCCTTATAGACCCAACGAGGCGTGAACTCACACACACACACACACTACACACACACACACACACACAGTCTATTATATAAACATCATCAGAGCTGTCATGCACTGTTAAAGAAAGCAGTATGAGTTATTTTTAAAGACACATACATGTTATCTAGCAGAACTGCACTGAGAGTGAGTGTGGCCAGCATTGCTGCAGTGTATTCTGGGTTATCCATGCACAAGCATTGATGGACCTTTGTCAGGGTTGATGCTATATTCAGTTTGACTCGAGTAAAAACATGGCTCTGAGGGGCTTTTATTTAGATATGTTTGTGTCAGATTGCTTAATGGTGAAAATGTCTGACCAAAAAAAAAAAGGAAAATGTGGGTTGTAAAATTAGATGTGAGCTATAGCTTTAAGGGTTGTTCAGTTCAGTTTATTTTATAATGAACATGTGGAAAATTGAAATGAATGAACATTGTGGAAAACAGTGACAGACAATATATATACATATAAAACACTGATTTAAAAAGTCTATACACAGTCTAACTCAATGAAAATAAAAATCCCTCACAGCCTCATTTACATTGACTTTTAAAATTAAATATGCCATTTATTGTCTTTAAATATGCCATTATTTATCTTGGAGTTTCATTCATAATTATAATACCTATATATTTTCCAGCTTTATATTGCCAATTTTCTGATTGCAAAAAATACATTTTGGCAAAAAAACAAAAAACAAACTAATCTTATGCGTACAAGGCTGCATTTATTTGTCAGAAATAAGTTAAAAACAGTAATATTATGAAGTATTATCACAATTTTAAAAACTGTCTTCTGGAAACTGTGTTATGCTGAAATTCAAAAGCAAGATTAAAAAAAACGAAAAGAAAGAAAATAATACTTTTATTCAGCAAGGACATTTCTTTGATCAAAACATGATATTAAAGACATTTATAATGTTACAAAAGATTTCAAATAATCAAAGAATCCTGAACGAAAAAAAAAAAATGCATCACAGATTCCCCTAAAATATGAATTATTGTTAACATTAATAATAGTAAGAAATGTTTCCTGAGCACCCAATCAGTATATTACAGGCTGGAGTAATGGCTGCTGAAAATTCAGCTTTGCAATCACAGGAATAGATCACATTTCAAAATATAATGAAATAGAAAGCAGTTATTAAAAATTGTAATAATGTGTCATAATATTACTGTTTTTACTGTACTTTGATCAAATAAATGCAGCCTTGTTTAGTATGTTTTTTTTTCCATAATTATTCCATATACTTGGCCTATTTGAATCCCAGACAGACTCACATAGCCTACTGGTAACCTGTGTAGTTAGATTTTTTTGTACGGTTTGCGTCCTATTCAGCTGTTAAAAGCATGTCAGGTGGAGTGGAGAGCAGCAGTGCGGGGTCCTGAAACACAACAACTGGCCCCTGTCCCTGGACCAGACCGGTACAATCAGCACCAGCCTTTTGAAGTGTTACCCGAGCATAGCTGGAGGGTCCTCGAGTTCTTTGAGGTTTCTGGGTGAAGTACAGTGCCGCTCTCTTCTCCCGTTTTTCCCTTTTCTTTCTCCCTCTGTCCTCTCTCTCGTTCTCCTCCCTCTTTGGCAGAGCTGATGGAAAGGATTAGGAAGGAAGTGAAAAGAGAGAGAGGGGCTCTCTCCCCCAGAAGTGAAAGATGGAGGGCAGAAGGGACTATTGTTTATTTTGACAAATGCTCTCTTGTAGCCTTGAGGTGACATTGACGAAACGATGCAGCCACTCAATTTTCAGCGATACAGGTGCTACAAAGGCACGAATGACGTGTGTGTATGTGTTTGGCACATCTTATATCGGCCGTGTCCCATTGTTTATGTGCATTCAATGCAAGCAAATGAGCTACAGGCTTATAAATCTGGGGTGACTCCTCAATGAAGTGGGTAGAGACCTGGGGACCACAGAGGCAACTGTAAATCTCCCGCTGTACCTACACGCACAAAGTCCCTGCGAGCCCCGCTCTGGATGTTTAGACACTGAATAATTTATTTGGCCTGCCTTTTAATTGAGTTTTCAGGGGAGGGCTGCCTCGCACACCCAGGGTGCTCCGCGTTTGTAGGCTCTCCCAAAAATGTTATCTCGCTATCCAGCTGCTGAAAGCATCCTTTGCTTGTTCTCCTTGGGTCTAAATATAGCATGCCACAGCCTTTTTGAGGAAATTTTATACAGCGCTTTCTCCTTCGCATCCTTCTACCGTGGACTTGTTTACAGCATCCGGCTGCCGTTTTGTAAAGCTGAATGGTGAATTATTAGCCAGTGTACGGTGACTAAGGGACTCGCTCGCATCGCTCTACATCTGCTGCGACCAGCTGTGAAGATAATGAATGGACTTGGGAAGAGAGGAAGTAGAAAGATCACGACGACATGTCACAGCCGAGAATCCGAAATTGCCCCTTTTGGACGCTAGAAGCCGTCATCCATCCTTGCAGAATTGGGAGAGCTTAGATGGGGTCATAGGTCATGATCTGTCTTGGTTGCCAGTTCCCCTCTATCGCAGCATTTCCTGTTTATGTAGACGTGTCTGTCTGCAGGGCTGCGAGACAGACAGTGGTTAGTTGTCAGACCTCTACTCTTGGCTGGTTATCAGAGACCGTGTTTATACCTGGCGTTAACATCCAGCTCAGTAGTGCTGCACGGCTTGATGGTAGACTAGATGATGTGTGGTGGAAGATGTGTCAGCTTGCTATGATGTTTATGTTAAAGCTACAGTCTATGCTGCAAATTATGTTGTAGACAGGCGCTTCCAGCTTCCTTGATTATAATGAGAGTAATTTCGTTTTGACACATCATGTTTACAGTGTCTGCATGTGATGTAGAGACCGTATAATGGTTGGTTGTTTATGGTCGGCCAGCGATGTAGCAGCAAATCAACTGATGTGCTGTCACAGGTGTATGTATGTATATTGGCTATTTTATGATTTTGAATATGGCTCATCCAATAATTTTATTTATTATGTAAAACTTTTATAAATCTTTTGTTTTTAACTTAAATGCTACACAGTGTAAGACAGCTGTTGAGGCCAGACTTGTTCATTCATTAGTTATGTTAGTTATGTTGTAATTTGTAAAATATTGAAGTGCTAAAATTAAATTGGATTTTTAATGAAATTATTTATTAAAATAATAAATATAGGTTAAATTATTATTATAATAAAATAAATTATTTTAATTTTAAAATGTATAAGTATTTAATATTACTGTAATATTTAATTTTAATGAGATATAAAATTGCACATTATAATATTTTAATTATGCTGCCCACGCCTGTCTCAGATAAGCCTACCACAAGTCGGCTCAGCTTTAAACTTGATTTTAAAATTAATTAAACATTTTATTTAAGTTTAATGTATTTTATTTTAACATTCAGATTCATTTCATTCAATTAATAGTTTAAATATTTCAATATGAAATTAATATTTAAATGAAATATTATATTTTCATTTATAATTTATTGTAATATTATAATAATATTTTATATATATATTAGGACTGTACGATTATGACAAAAATCATAATTGTCGATTATTCCTTTGAAATTGTAATTGTGATTATTAATCATGATTAAATGAATGATGTTTACACCTTTGTTTGAAGCAACTGCATGCCATATTTTTATATGAAAATAAACAAGCTGAAAACACTAACTGAAAAACATTTATTGCTTTTCTATAGTATTAAGCCTCAAATGTCAACTATACATTGGATTGGTTTCTTCTTTAAATAAAAAGGTAAAAATATGCATGGTATTATAATGTTATACTAAAACTAAAATTAAAACAATGGAAAAACTACAGTGGCCAAGAGAGCTCAATGCGCTGCAAATAGAAAAAACACATGCAAATTAAGAAAACAACTTCATCAATTTGACAACACATGCGCTGCAAATGCTCACAACACAACCAAATAAATAAACGCACTGCAAATAGAAAAAAAGCACCTGCAAATGAATTAAGCAACTTCATAAATTTGACAACACATGCGCTGTAAATGCTCACAACACAATCAAATAAAGAAACGCACTGCAAATAGAAAAAAAGCACCTGCGAATTAAGAAAACAACTTCATCAATTTGACAACACACGCGCTGTAAATGCTCATAACACAACCAAACAAAGAAACATACTGCAAATAAAGTTCTTTATTTGGTTGTGGGCATTTGCAATGTGTTTCTTTATTTGGTTGTGCTGTGAGCATTTGCAGCGTGTGTGTTGTCAAACTGATGAAGATGTTTTCTTGATTTGCTGGTGCTTTTTCTATTTGCATGTGTTTTTTGAAGTTGCAGCGCGTTGAGCTCTCTCGGCCACCGTAAAAAACCCTTAAGATAACATGTACAGTCGTAAATGAACAGTTGATGAATCACACTTTTCTGAGAATAGACTGGAAGTGGAGATCGCTAAACTGCAAGCTAACCGCTGTTTTCAGGAAGCAAATGCGTTTATCCACAGTGGAGAGAGAGCGTGCACAGGGTTGCCAGGTTGACAAAGATAAGTAGCACACTTAGCAGATATTTCCGTATTGCGCAAGTGGGAAGCTCTGTTTCGGGGATTACGTCTCTTTATATCAAGCAACCCTGGTTGTGTTCCTCTGTCTGCGGCCAGATTAAACCTTGTTACCTTCATTTAAAAACTGCATGTTGTGTTTACTTGTGTTATCTTTGACTAATATTTAAATTTGTTTGATGATCTGAAACATTAAAGTGTGACAAACATGCAAAAAAATAAGAAATCAGGAAGGGGGCCAACACTTTTTCACACCACTGTATGTACATACATACATACATACATACATACAGTGCTTCCCACAGGTTTGAAATATACTTGCGGTGGTAGCCGGGTGGAAAATCCTCCTATTACCCACGGCACAAAAATGGTCTAGATATAACAAATAATGTGTGAATTTTAACAATATTTTAATTTATTGAAATTAATTTGAATTACATAGGCTACTATTACATTTAATTACATACTAATATTATGCATTATTATATGTATTATTATATTTAAATGGTAGAGTTCTACTTACTTTGTCATATAGTGTCTCTCTCAGTGAATGGGACATAGATTTTACTGATACTAGTAAAATCTATATATTGAATAATATGTGTCAAATAATGTTCTTAGTCTTTTCTTCCTGTGAGGAAGCATCCCAGCCAGAAACTACAATAGTTTACTATGAATGAAATGGAAATTTAATTAAATTAAATACAATTAACTGTGTTACCAAAATACCAATAATACCCCCCCCCCAAAAAAACTTAACGTGTGACTTTTAATTATAAACAAGCCCGAAATACACCGGGACACTAATTTTAAACGTGGTAAAATTAAGCGTGGTCCACTGCTGCACACGTGCCACAGTATCGATACAGGGCCAGCTGTCAAATCTCATATTTCAGTCAAATATTTTTGAAAACTCACAAATCAAATATTTTGAACACAGCACTAGTGGCCGGCCGACCAAAATTACCCCAATGAGAATCACTTTGAAGCAGTCTGAAGCGCTGTTGCGCGAGCCTGTGGAACGTGCAACAGCGCCGTCTTGTGACACTGCAACGTGCAGCGCTCTTGTTTTAATTTACATTTACGTTTAGTCATTTTGCAGACGCTTTTATCCAAAGCGACTTACAATTGGGGAATACATAAAGCGATTCTTCTTAAAGAGGCAAACAGACACAGGAAGTGCTTGTAATACCAAGTTTTAGGCATTGTTCAAATAAGTACAAGCTAGAAAGGGAAGGAATAAATAAAGAGAAAGAAAAAGTTTTTTTTTTTTT
>NW_015536468.1:809462-810438 GCF_001515605.1 Sinocyclocheilus anshuiensis | reverse complement strand
GGAAGATCATTCCACCAGCCAGGAACGGTGAACGAGAATGTTCTGGAAAGTGATTTTGAGCCTCTCTTGTGATGGTACCACGAGGCGTTGCTCACTAGCGGTTCTCAGACTTCTGGAGGGGATTAGGCATGGGCCGATTACTGGTTTCAAGGTATACCGCGATTTGAAAATTGCACGGTTTCAAAACCGCTAATATTTTCCGTTATAGCGTTCCTGCGGTATGCGCTGTTTTTCATGTCTCCTCAAAGACTGAAAGTGTAGGAATCCCTCAGGTTGAGTCCAGTGTAGAGAGTAACACGACCCTCCTCCTCCTGTTGGTGCGAGCAAGCGGTCAGTCACGTGTGTGTAGGATGGCTGAACTTAAGGACAGGGTGTTCGCGGAGTCTTAAAAAGTATTAAAAGTCGATAAACTTCCGCACACTGTGTAAAGGGAGTACATATTGCGATAAAAGATAGTTGTCAGTGAGCTCGGGATCTGTTGAGGAGCAAATCCTCCAACATCTTTGTCAGTTATCTCTCCTTACTTTTGACCCTTGATCAGTCAAATCTGACTTCTGCAGCTCCTGTTGGATGCAGGGTTGTTGTTGTTTTTTTCCACGAAATTGGGCTGCTTTTAAACTGTTGCCATGGGTTGATTTTCCCCAGTGGGTTAAAGGTTTGAAATATTGCATAAAATACATTTGGTTGAAATGCTTGTACTGAAACATTTTGCATTCTACCTGTAATAAAACTGTGCTAAATGTTTTGGGCCACACTAGTAGGAAATATTTGAGCTGTGTTTATGATAAATGTGCATAACAGTGACTGTAAAATATGTATTTTAGGGATGGAAATGACATTTTTATATTTGGGACAGGGTAATTGCGCTACTTTGGGCTGTTTTTTTTTTACTGGCTTGGGCTTGGGATGCACAATTAAAATGATGTAATAGTTGTGATCATTATTTTACCTTCCATGATCATTCAGACACGATCAG
>NW_015536468.1:800491-806262 GCF_001515605.1 Sinocyclocheilus anshuiensis | reverse complement strand
GTTTCATTCAGGCATGTAGTATAATTTCACAAAGCTAGTCAGAACAGAACATTCTGTTTTTGCTTCAAATTATTAAATCAAATTATGTATATGAAATTATATAACTTAATGATATGAAATGATATAAATGATATGTATATGAATTATATAACTAAAATTAAATAACTGTAATTACAGATTTAGGTTAAATAAAGATGCCAGTCTTTACTTTTTCTTATTTTTAGGAACAAATCAAAAAAAAAATAAACAAATTCTAATGTTCCTAATATTCTGTATGTTGCTAACGCGATGAGTGAACAACAATATGAAAGCGGCTTCACGAGACGAATGATGAGCAAATATACAACAGAGAGAATTAAATTAAATTTCTTGAATTGCGCGAGACTGTTGAAAGCGCAACAGCGCCGCCTTGTGACACTGCAATGTGCAGTGCTCTTTTTTTAATGAAATCATTTTGAAGTTTAATAATCGATAGGCTGTATCGCGATTTATGTTTTTCCATCCCCAAAATATAAGACTACTTAAAATGATCATTAAGATGTTTGTTTTACCATTTCATGTATTGAAGTCTTTTTAAGACATTAAATTTAAGAAAACTCACCCAGAGGGATTTTGCTTTATTCGCACACATGCTCCTTAAATACATTTTACAGTTCGCGCACATCTATTGTTATTTGCGACTGAAGCTCCCGCACTGTCGAGCCCTGTGTTTGTCTGTGAAATGCGTCTCTGCAGCGCACGTGGGAACGGCAGCGGGAGTAAACAGTTCTCGCGCGCACAGAACGAGCATATACAAAACGTGTAGGGCGAGGGGAGATTTTCCACTAGTTAATCAATCGCGGACGGTTTCATTATTTTGGGCGGATAAAAAAAGTATGAGAATAAAAATAATAAAAGCAAAAATGTTTCACCATATATACTTGGGCGGCCGTTAATATACCTGGGTGGCCCGCCCAAGTAAAGTCTATGTGTAGGAAGCACTGATATATAATAAAAATATATAATATATAAAATATATATAAATATTGATATTATGATATAAAATTACGCATCATCATATGTTGGTTTCGCTGCCCACTCCTACATCTCAAGTCAGCTACACCAGTGTATCATTGCAGGCATATCGAAAATATTCTATTTTGTATGTGCATTTGCTCTTCCAAATGTTTTGATTTGGACTGTTTGAAACTTTTGAAACTGGGGTTTTCACAGTCCTGGAACACCTGGAGAATCAGGGAACTCCAAAGGAAACTTTCACAGCGCCTGGGAAATTCATAGAAATTAATAAAATCTTAAAATGCATGGACATTTTTATAGTCAATATAATTTTAGTTCATCTTAATTCTTTAGCGCAAACTGTTCTTTGTGTTTCACATAGTTTTCTATTCAAGTATTTGTAAGAATCCAACCCTCCGCAGGGGCACCGCACCCTTCACTGCACTCAATGACAAATTAACCCTCTTTAATTGTGGGTGAGTTATGCAGCTCCTGGTGCAGCGGTGTGAGACACAATCTTGCAGCCTTTTATTGGGCTAATAAATCTGGGAGGGTGGCAGACGGAGCCTGTGCAGCCAGCCGGATGGTACTTTGGGGTGGGTGAGAGATAAGAGACTGGAAACCCGCTCTCTCTCATTACCGCAGTTTTCACCAGAGTTTTTCCTGCATGTTTGGGGAATCTTATCAGCCTGTTCACGCGTCACCCGTCCTCTTTTGTCATCTGAGCACAGAACAGAAGCAAGATAGCAATTAATATCCTGAGCAATCATGCAGGATAAATTATGAACATGCTTAAAAGTGAAGAAACAGTGCGGTATTGTTTGTTATGCTAATGGCTGTACTTGTAGTGTATGTGCGTTTGTGTGCACGATTTTTTTCTATTCAGGAGCTGTGTGGGTGGCACTGCCTGGGTCAGTGGTTTACTCTACTCTTGCAAACCCATGCCAGGCATCCTGCAGGCAGAATACAGATCCCATCCCCCCCTGAAACCAGGGATACGGCTCCGTGCTGCGAGAAAGCGTGAGACAGAGGAAGCGAATTGGACACGTCCTAAGATGGCTGACAGGTGTAAATAAAGCCAAAGAGGGCGGGTGAACCACAGAAATCCATTTCCCAGCAAACCCGGTGATTTATAGCCCGTCAGGAGCAGCGCTCTCGCCAGCACCAACCGAGCAGCAGAGAGCTGTCAGGACCGCTCCAGTGCGCCCACACCCCCCAATCCGTCCGCTTCCACGCGCAACTTTTCACCCGAAAGCTATCGACGTCTTGCGCTCAGAACTGAAAGATACACAACCTCCGTCTCTGCCTTTGTTAGCGTCTACCGTCAGAGCGCTTTCGTCCGCCCCCGTGCTATTACGGTCACTTCTGAGAGCTGAATATTACACACCGGGCTGAAGATAATCACATGCAGTCTGTATTGTAGCACAATTCACATTTTTCTTCTCCCTTTTTTCTGGGGTTGATGAGATCAGGAGCCTCACAATGTAGTTTCACTACTTTATTCAGGTACCTGCGGCTATTGACTGTTGATTCAGGTGGGCTACCTGCTGCATTCATCCGGCGCTTGGATCGAATTTTATTATCACGACTGCAAAATTCCATCGTTTAGATATTGGTTTTCGGCATCACAGCACAATGCGGTTTATTCGATGCCATGGCAAGGCGGAATTGCGTGACGGAGCTCGAGGCGGCACCGTGACTCAGAAGATTTATTTTAAACCGCTGTTTCTTCACTGCCTGTTGTTATGATAGCGTTATCTGTTTCAGAGAATTGGAAGTGCTTTACTGCAGGTCTAAAATCTGTCTGTTTTCTCTCTCTTTCTCCGCAGGACCTCGATGGGCCTCGTGGAATCTTGGTGTGTTTATTTGTATCCGCTGTGCTGGAATACACCGAAACCTGGGAGTGCATATATCACGTGTTAAATCCGTCAACCTGGACCAATGGACCCCCGAGCAGATTCAAGTATGTGTGTTTTCATGTGTTGGTTGTTTTTTCTTTCTTATGGTGCTCAACAAGATGTTTTGGGCCTGTTGATGACCTGACTCTCATCCGACAGATTAAGGCAGTACTGCTATTTCACAGAGTCTAACATATGTTGGTCACATTCTCTACTGTTCAAAAGTTTGGGGTTGGTAAGAATTTCTTAAAGGGATAGGTCACCCAAAAATGAAGTCTCATTAATTACTCACCCGCATGTCGTTCCAAATCCATATGATCTTCATTTATCTTCAGATCACAAATTAAGATATTTTTGATGAAATCTGAGAGCTTTCTGACCCTCCATAGACAGCAACACAACTACCACATTCAAGGCCTAGAAAGGTAGTAAGGTCATCAATAAAATAGTCCATGTGACATCAGTGGTTTGACCTTCATTTTATGAAGCTACGAGAATACTTTTTCTGCACAAAGAAAACCAAAATAACGACTTTATTTAACAATTTCTTCTCTTCCATGTCACTCTCCGATGCGCATTCACGAGAGGACCGTCATTATTTTTGTTTTCTTTTGTTATTTTTGTTTACGAGAGTACCACGACGCATGTGTGAATTGATATAAAGTGTCCTTGTTGAATAAAAGTATGAATTTTTTAATGGTTTTGAATGGTAGTGTTCATTTATTTTTGTATTTCAAATGGAAACATTTCACTAGAGATGTACTGATATTGAAATTCTGCCCGAGACTTGTAATCACACCAGTAATTATTTTTATGTAAAGGCTAATATTATAAATCAGTACTACGGATAGTAAATTAAAACACACTAAATCTAAAATAAATATTTTACAAGTGAGTTTAGGCATCATAACATTATAATTTATGGTGTTATTATTAAATATAAATATATTATTTTTTTTATTTAAATATTCCAAATTTCCATTCCAAATAATAAGAAAAAAATAAAAATATATATAACATAATGATAATATTAAAAAAAATGGCTAATATCCGTCTGCGTTCCTATCTTTTTGCCAAAGTTACGTCTAGTTGTGTATAGTTGGCTAACATATATGTGTTTTTATCTAAATTGCAAACCCTTGAAGTATAAAATAGAATAATTGTAAAAGTATGTTTGCTATATTTGTGGTGGGGACAGTGATCAAGCCAACATAAAAATCCTTGTTGAGCCCTTCCTGAAGTTATTAGGACACCTGTTTTTCTATTGTAGTGTGAGTGATGGCTTCAAAACACACTGCATCATGTAGTCCAGATAACCTTCATTCATATTGCAGGTATACTTGTGTAACTGAATATGTGTGTTTCTGTGTGTTGTGCTTTAAAAAAACAGTGTGGCTTAAAAGATTTATGAGTTTTTAAGCAACCAAAAGGGAGTCTTGCATCTCCCCTTTGCATATTAATTGACGTCTGGATGGATAATTAATTCTTGATGGGTAATTACTTGTCTGTTTTTCAGCATCTCCTCTTCCTTCGGTCGGATCCATCATCCTCATATTAATTTGTCTCTGACAGGCTTAGACGTACGTGACATAGAACTGATAATGCAAATGCGTGTAATTTGTATATGTTTGAAATAGCTTAGATTACATGTTTAATTAAGAATCAGGGCCATAAACTCGCACAGACGACTGAGCTTTTTTTTTTCTCTTTTTAGTCTGTTTCAGGTTAAAAGGTCATGCATTTTACCACTAGCTTTCTTAGGAAGTTAGGAACTGTGATGTGTGCCAGGAATCATGGTACAGATATCTTGCACCTTCACTCTTGTTGCCCCGGCGATTGTGCACACAGCAACCAATCAAATTTCACCACCTCAAAGAATGAATGAGGTCACTTTTTATTCAGAGGTCATTGCAGTACTTCAACATCGAGAGAGAGATCAATTTATCTTGCTAAATACATTTTTTCCCCCTCAGGTCATCATTTAAGCAGTTTAAATATGTGAAGGGTAACATTGTACAGAGATGCATGTTTCAGAGTTTACACTTATTTAGACTAACTGCTTCATGAATTGCACTTGATTAATTTGTTTATTGGTCTTATAGAATTTTGTGCTATATGTTTTGAGTTTCTGCACTTTTAATAATGGACACTAACTGAGTTTTGAACCAATTAACAAAACTGTGAAAGTGTGTTTGTGAATGAATTCTCAATTTTTGTGCAATATTTTTTGTAAAGAAAACTATGAGAAATACTATATCAAACTATTTGTCTAATGTATATGTAGCTTGAAATAAAATGTGTACTTTTAGAGATGCACCGATTGCAATTTTCTTGGCCGATTCCGATTTTTTGTTTGTGTGATCTGCCGATACCAATTTTTGCCAATTCTGATTTTCTTTCTAAGAACTATAATTGAAAGCATATACCAACAAAAATCTACTTTTCTTCAATGCAAAGTTTTATTTTCATAAAAAAAACACAAGTAAAAAGTCAGTAATAAAATAAGAACAAATAAAAAAAATTGCAAACAACAGCACAAATAAATGCAATAGAATAAAGAGAGCTATGAAACTAAGTTTTTCAGGTTAAGTAAGTTTTTATTCAGTTAAGAAATACTACAGAAATTAAATCTGTAACACATCCAGTGTTATTTTACATTTGATTACTTTAATTTCTGTAGTCTTCATTGTAAAAATTAAATACAGATTAATGCTTACCATTAAAGTTATAAAACGTATTCAGTCAAGAGCAGAAAGTGATTTTCTTTGTCTTTTGTTCTTTGATTAACATGACACAGCAGCATAAATATTGGACTGCGGTCCCTTTAAGAGTTTATCCACGGACCCAATATACTGTTACACAACATGCGTTCTCTTT
>NW_015536468.1:797448-799331 GCF_001515605.1 Sinocyclocheilus anshuiensis | reverse complement strand
AAAAAATTGCAAACAACAGCACAAATAAATGCAATAGAATAAAGAGAGCTATGAAACTAAGTTTTTCAGGTTAAGTAAGTTTTTATTCAGTTAAGAAATACTACAGAAATTAAATCTGTAACACATCCAGTGTTATTTTACATTTGATTACTTTAATTTCTGTAGTCTTCATTGTAAAAATTAAATACAGATTAATGCTTACCATTAAAGTTATAAAACGTATTCAGTCAAGAGCAGAAAGTGGTTTTCTTTGTCTTTTGTTCTTTGATTAACATGACACAGCAGCATAAATATTGGACTGCGGTCCCTTTAAGAGTTTATCCACGGACCCAATATACTGTTACACAACATGCGTTCTTTCTCAGCTATTTAACGTTCCAAAACTGACTGTGTTTAACTGGATACTCGCCAAAACGGGTATTTTGACATTTTTTTATGTATTTGAACTAGGGCTGCACAATAAATCGCATGCGATATTTAATGCGCATCTTATCAGTAAAGCCGGTTCTGTAATCAGCGGTAAATCTCCATCACGTGCGAGCTTTCACATTGAGCAGCATTTACTACACAGAGACGTTGTTCACTGACGAGCTGCGCAAAACCACGATCAGATTTACCGCTGATTACAGAACCGGCTTTACTGATAAGATGCGCGTTAAATATCGCATGCGATTTATCGTGCAGCCCTAATTTGAACGTTTTAGCGCAGTTAGCACTCATTTTGGTATTTGTGGCTCACAAACTGTTTGAGACTGAGCGCGGATTGTGCGCTCCACTAATATAGATCAGTGGTGGTGCTTGCGCGTTTGGAATAAGCATGAAACCTGCGGGAATGACTAAAATAATGCGCAATACAAGCACTATTTAACCGGAGCGAATGAGACGTGTGTGAGAGAGAAGGGGTCGTCGGAGAGAAGAGAGCGAGAATGCGCGGCTGACGTTATTGCATGTGCCACTGGTAACAAAACGGATCGGCTCGAAATCGGAAAGAAGTGAGACTTAGGGATGGCCGTATGCTGAAGTATCGATATATCCATACTGACACGAGTATCGAAAGTATTGATACTCAAACAAAAATATCGATGCTAAGGTGTGTTTTATTTACCAGTGATTTTGTTTTATTTAACAATAAATAAATGCGTACAATATGCATTGAATTGGACGAATAACCCATGTTAGGTAGGATATTTTCCTGCTCATCTGAACACACGCAGAAGTTGCAAGACCGAATCAATCAATCACGGAGAGCGTTTACTCACTTCTGATAGTGCATTCAAACAGGGCTGCATTTCCCAAAATATCATAAGAAAGCATTGATGCTTTTGGGAATGGCAGCCCAGAACAATGCTTATTAGAGGACAGAAAAACATATGTTTGAGTTATTTCACAATAAACAAATTGAAATTGTAGCCTACGTAGTTTGTGCAATTACATTTATTTAAATTGAATGTTGAAAGATAATATTGATCATGTTCTATTCTGTAATGTTAATATAAATCATACACTGTAAAAATAAAAAGATTGCATTTTATGCATGCAACAGCCCGTCACTGTAGTCCCTTATGAAAATGAACCATGGTTTTACTAAAGTGACCATAGTTCAACTATAGTATTTGTAGATTTCCATGGTTACCACTACAGTAAACGTATTTGAACCATGTGTAAACAAAAATATAACTTAAGTTACAATGTTAAAATGTGTTTCAAATATAAAGTTAAGTGGTTATCATTACCCATTTTACTCTTATTAATTTAATAATTTAATAAATTTCATAATTTAAAAGTTCAGTTTAGAAGTATCGTATCGGTATCGGTATCGATATCGACGATACTGGCCTTAAAAAAATATCGGTATCGTATCGAAAACAAAATAAGTGGTATCG
>NW_015536468.1:792592-795818 GCF_001515605.1 Sinocyclocheilus anshuiensis | reverse complement strand
GTGTGTGAGAGAGAAGGGGTCGTCGGAGAGAAGAGAGCGAGAATGCGCGGCTGACGTTATTGCATGTGCCACTGGTAACAAAACGGATCGGCTCGAAATCGGAAAGAAGTGAGACTTAGGGATGGCCGTATGCTGAAGTATCGATATATCCATACTGACACGAGTATCGAAAGTATTGATACTCAAACAAAAATATCGATGCTAAGGTGTGTTTTATTTACCAGTGATTTTGTTTTATTTAACAATAAATAAATGCGTACAATATGCATTGAATTGGACGAATAACCCATGTTAGGTAGGATATTTTCCTGCTCATCTGAACACACGCAGAAGTTGCAAGACCGAATCAATCAATCACGGAGAGCGTTTACTCACTTCTGATAGTGCATTCAAACAGGGCTGCATTTCCCAAAATATCATAAGAAAGCATTGATGCTTTTGGGAATGGCAGCCCAGAACAATGCTTATTAGAGGACAGAAAAACATATGTTTGAGTTATTTCACAATAAACAAATTGAAATTGTAGCCTACGTAGTTTGTGCAATTACATTTATTTAAATTGAATGTTGAAAGATAATATTGATCATGTTCTATTCTGTAATGTTAATATAAATCATACACTGTAAAAATAAAAAGATTGCATTTTATGCATGCAACAGCCCGTCACTGTAGTCCCTTATGAAAATGAACCATGGTTTTACTAAAGTGACCACAGTTCAACTATAGTATTTGTAGATTTCCATGGTTACCACTACAGTAAACATATTTGAACCATGTGTAAACAAAAATATAACTTAAGTTACAATGTTAAAATGTGTTTCAAATATAAAGTTAAGTGGTTATCATTACCCATTTTACTCTTATTAATTTAATAATTTAATAAATTTCATAATTTAAAAGTTCAGTTTAGAAGTATCGTATCGGTATCGGTATCGATATCGACGATACTGGCCTTAAAAAAATATCGGTATCGTATCGAAAACAAAATAAGTGGTATCGGCCATCCCTAGTGAGACTGACCGGTGTTACAAGATTTTCGGTTTCCGAGATTTTCTGTTTCAGTGGGCGGAGCATACATGAATATTCATGAGTTTCCTGGACGTGCGCGTGGAACCAGGTGGAACTGATCATTTCAGTTCATGCTCCTTGTGTCTCAGCAGGTTTAATGGGATATATATATATTTTTTAAAAGGTAAATATATTTACAGTGTTGCACAAACTACATTTGTTTATCATTTCGTAACCGTTTATAATGTTTTACAGTGCACGTTTTGTGCAGTCTTCCCTGACTGAATGATTGCAGGCATTCTTTGTGTAATGTTAGGATAAAGCACAGCACACTTCAGCTGCAGCCTATACATTGATTTCAGTTCTTTATGCTCTTTATTTGTAGCTTGCGATGCTTTAAAACTTTGTCTGTTATTAGTTGTTATCATTTGTTGAATACATCACTGCAACAAATGAAATAAACCTATATAAACGTATCTGTGGACTTTTTTTTTTTTTTGTATGCTGGTGTGATGATCCATGTCTTAACTTACCCCGTTCAACATTCTCCATGTTGTCTGGTTGTGAATTGTCTGCTGTCTGGTTGTAAACTATGATACAATCATACAGTTCTGCAAAAACATGTTGCTGAAATTTCTTTCTTTTTTTTATGTTTCCTATGTAAAATAGTTAAACATTTACAAACAAATGTAAATTTACCAATTAAGGTTATCACAAGGTTTATGGTTCCATTTGCATAGTGAAGCCAAAAATCCCAGAACACCTGGATGATTACAGCTACACAGGTTTCCAATAGTAGCGCAGATCCAACTACCATTTCAATTATTTATTTTTATGATCTTCTGTTACCTTTTAAGTTTTAAAACTGTCCTCTTCTGGCAATGAATGAAATAACGTTCACCACCATATCAGTGGCCTAATAAACATTTTGCAACCTACACTGATGTTATTCTCTGTCATCTGTTCTTTGACCATGTGTTGCACTGTACCTGGATGATACACGATGATCATTGATACAAATGCATGGTCTATTTTGATGCATAACAAACACTCATGCAACATTATTTATAGGCTAAGTCATAAAGTTTCATAAACATATATACTCTAAATTAAGCATTTTTTTTTCTCTACATAAACTGTTCCCTCCTGTTGGAATGACCTGTCCAACTCAATTCGAGTCCTAGCCATCTTCAAGAAACAGCTAAAAACACATCTCTTCCATCTATATTTGACCCTCTAACACTTGCACTCTCTATTTGTTTTCCAACTGCTTGTTTTCTTTAAAAAAAAAAGGCCTCTAACCCTAGCTTTCTCTATTCTTTTTCTATTCTATCTACTCATTTTATTTTTGTTGTGTATGTATGTGTAAAGCCAAGCGTCTGCTAAATGACGACATAAATAAATAAATGTAAAAAGGGCCTCTAAATATATAAAAATAAAGTGGAATAAAGATTGGATTGTGGCCTTGATTAGCTTTTGATGAGATGTTTGTAAAATGTGTGTTGGTGTGAAGAGAGTGTGATGTTAACGTCCTTGTAGAATCTGCTGTATAAAAATTTGACATAAAGCTAAAAAAACAAACAATTCTTCACTTGATTCTGGCATTTGATACATGACATTACTATTCAAAAGTTTAGGATTACTATGAGTTTTTTTTTTTTAAGAAATGTATATTTTTGCTCTTCAAGGATGCATTAATTTAATAAAATGACAGTAAAGACATTTATAATGTAAAAAAAAAAAGATTTATATTTCAAATAAATGCTGTTCTTCTGAACTTTCCATTCATCAAGGAATCCTGTCACTGTATAATGGTTTCCCCACTTCATTAAGCAGTACAACAATTTTCAACTGTGATAATAATCAGAAATGTTTCTTGTGCAGCAAATCAGCATATTAGAATGATTTCTGAAGATCATGAGACACTGAAGAGGAGAAGTTGAGATCTGACATCACAGGGGGAAAAAAACTTTATTTTAAATTGTAAAATTATTCCACAATATTAATGTTTTTTAATATTTTTAATCTGATGCAGTTGGTGATATGAACAAAGAACCTTACTAATACAAATCCAAAACAGTATTGTATATATCATATCAAAACAAGCACACTTATGAACATTTGTTAATGAAATTATTTTTTAACATGAAATTAGTTTCTTATTCCATTACATAAAATGCAGTGAAGTATTTGTTTCCTCATCAGTGTACCAAATATA
>NW_015536468.1:763951-792190 GCF_001515605.1 Sinocyclocheilus anshuiensis | reverse complement strand
GCGTTGCACAAACCTATGCCTAAACTACATTTGTTCATCATTTTGTAACAGTTTATAACGTTAGTTTTTATAATGTTAAAAACGTAGTTTGCACGTTTTGTGCAGTCGTGACTGACTGAATGATTGCAGACATTCAGCACACTTAAGCTAGTTGTAAATTACTTTGATTTCAGTTCGTTGTGCTGTTGCAATGCTTTAAAACTGTGTCTGTTGTTAGTTGTTTTCATTTAAATACAACAGCTGAAATAAACTTGTATTTGTGAATCGTTGTTTTTATCTATCCTGGCGTGATTGTTCTTAAACTGTTAGGCTTAGGCTGTATTTACAAAATGAATAGGAATCTAAGCCTAACAGTTTAAGAACAATCACACCAGGATAGATGAAAAACGATCCACAAATGCAAGTTTATTTCAGCTGTTGTATTTAAATGAAAACAACTAACAACAGACAAAGTTTTAAAGCATTGCAACAGCACAATTTTTAATATTCCATTAAACCTGCTGAGATACAAGGAGCGTGAACTGAAATTCTCAGTTCCACTTGGTTCCATGTGCATGTCCGGGAAAAGTATGAATATTCATGTATGCTCCGTCCACTGAAACCGAAAATCTTGGAAACCGAAAATCTCGTAACACCGGCCGATCACCGATCCGGGCCGATCATGAGGAAAATCGTCCGATTCCGATCCCTGGCCGATCGATCGGTGCATCTCTACATTTTTGTGTTACTTGAACTCTGTTATGTATTAGATTTTAAATAATAATTTTATTTATTAAGGTGCTTGCTTTTTCTCCTTTCTGATAGACGTTGGGATAAATGGATGGTTTGCGTTGTTCTCCGTTTTCACCTGTTATCTCTTTTTTTTTAATTTATTTTTAATTTTTTTGTCTTTCTCTGTTTAGAGCGTGCAGAGCATGGGCAACACCAAGGCAAGACAGCTGTATGAAGCTCATCTCCCAGAAAACTTCAGACGGCCGCAAACTGACCAGTATCCTTGAGTCTACCTGTGTTTTTCTTTGTAATTCTGGTTGATGGCCTTTGCCAGTTATTTGGTAAAAGTCATCAAGAGGCTGAGTTCAGTGTGTGGTACAGATGCATTCTTAGTCGTCTGCAGAGGATTGACATGATTAAAGTGAATAATCCTTTTCTTGGCGCTAGAAAAGACAAATTGTGGATTTGTTATATTGAAAGAACTGTGTGTTTGTGAGTTTATGCAAAGTTTGTCCTGTTGCGTCCTACTCTTTTCTTGCTGCTGCCAAATTCACAAACTATCAGATTCTGTAGCCAGTACTAGCAACTTTTTTTCTTGTAAGCAACACAAAAGGATTTAGAGTATCTACCACTTTAAAAACATTTAAAGTTCTACATGTTGGGTTGTCTTGTACATGGATAAATGAAGATATTCATTATTTGGTTTTAAAATTAATAATAATGCATGTAATTGTAGGTACACTAAAAAAGTGCCGTCATCGAACTCCACTGAATGTTTGTGCTTAGTACCATTGATTTTTGCACATACACTACATTTCAAAAGTTTGGGGTCAGTAAGATTTGTTATTTTTTTAGGATTTATTTAGCAAAGATGCATTAAATTAAAAGAGACAGTAAATACATTTATAATGTTACAAAATATTTCTATTTCAAATAAAATATTATTTTGAACTTCATATTCATCAAAGAATCCTGAAAAAAGTGTATCACAGTTTTCACAAAACATTAAGCAGCACAACTGTTTTTAACATTGATAATAAAAAATTTGATAGAACACAGAATTATTAGCATAATAAAATGATTTCTGGAGGATCGTGTGACACTAAAGACTGGAGTGTAATGACTTATGAAAATTCAACTTCTGCCACTGTCATCAAATTAGAAACTGTTATTTTAAATTGTAATTCTATTTCGCAATATTGCAGTTTTACGGTATTTATCAAATAAATGCAGACTTGGTGAGCATAAGACTTCTTAAAAAAAAAAACAATCTAACAGACATCAAACTTTTGATTGGTAGTGTTTTTAATAACTGTGCATACTATGAGGTAGGGCTGCACGATTAATCAGATGTGCGTTAAATATCGCATGCGATTAATCGTGCAGCCCTACTATGAGGTATTGATTTCTTGATATCTTGATTTATACATTTCATTTGTCAGTTCTGTCACAAGTCAAACACCCTGTAAAAAAAAAATCTTGTTGGGAATTCCTGGTGTAATGTTGGTGAATGTGGCAGGTAGAAGCCTGTGTGACTTCACACCTCTGGCTGCAGATATTTAGAGAAAACAGCTGCTGTTTTCAGCAGAGCTGAGCAGGAACTACCTCATCGCTGAGGCCTAACAGGAAGTCTCCTCATGTCTCTCATCCCTCCGCCTCATCCGTATTGCCTCGGGTATCCTCCTCCGTCCTATTTCACACCATCAGTCTAATTGGGTGTGTGTGGCGGACGGGATAATTCCATATTCTCCTCATTGGTGCTTTCAGAAACCCTAATTGAATTTCTCTGGCATCCGCAGCCTGTTATCAGCAATCCTGCGTTTGGTGTGGCTATGGAAATGGCTTCATTTGTATGCTGACCGATGAGGTACAATATTCTTAACTGTCAAAATGGATTAATCCGGACAGCAGAGGTGAGCTTCCTCCACAAACCAGCTTTGATGGAATTTGCTTTATCACAGGTGTGGTTTCTTCAGATGGAAATGCAGATCTTTTGTGCGCCAGTGTTGGGGTCTTTCACTCTCTCTCACCCTCTCTCACTTATCACCGCTTCCCTCTCGTGATCTCTTTAATGGAAAAGTTGTCCGAGTTAATATAAACGTCAGATCGGCAGAGAGAGGAAATTTAAAGTTCTCTCTCTTCTGTTGCTTATTGTGAATGGCAGATGTACCTTCATTTGGTGTGTTTGTGGTTTCTTTCTCTTTTTTTTTTCCCTAAGTTTTTTTTTTTTTTTAACTGTATAACTCATTTATCTTTTTCCTATTTATGCCAGCGCTCTTTTTTTATGCGTCATCTTTCTTACCAGCTTCTCTCTGTATATTTACAACAAAGCATCTGTACCATTTTAAGTTTAGGAATGTGCAAAACTCCACATTTTCAAAATCGACTTGTCTAGGCGCCTGAAGCTCTACTCGGCTGATCGTCGTAAAGAAGCCCTGCATAATTAAGTGTTCCTGAGGATTTTGAATTAGCTGGTTCAGTTGTGTTTGATTAGGGTTTGAGCTGAACTTTAAAAGAAGGTATATCTCCCGGAACAGGATTGGCCTGATTTACATATGTTTTTGCATTCAAAAACAGTAGACGGAGCACAGCAGAACAGAATTTTCTCAAGTGTCTGGCAACACATTTTTGAAAGTAGGTGCTTTAAAGGGTATTAATGTAAAGACGCTTGAAACTTTTCCAGGAGGGTTTTGTGGTATAACGGGCTAGCAGCTAAAGCACAGCAAGCTGTCTGTATGTTAATAAAAGCAACACAGCTAAAATTATATCAACACACACACACACACACACACATATATATATATATAAATAAGAAGTACCAGAAAAAACAGAAATATTTTGTAACATCATAAAATCTAAAAAAAATCAAAGAATCCTGAAAAAATTAATCACCGTTTCCACAAACATATTAATATTAAATAAAGCAGCAACTGTTTTCAACATTGATAATAACAAGAAATGTTTCTTGAACAGCAAATCAGCATAAATGATTTCTGAAGGATTATGTGACACTGATGACAGGACAGTTATCAGGATTAAAGGACTATTTAAAATCTGTTATTTTTAATTATAATAATATTTTACACTATTACTGTTTTTGCTGGTTTTATTAAATAAAGGCAGCTTTGGTGCCATGCTTCTTTCTGAAACATTAAAAAAATCATACCAACCCCAAACCTTTGAAAGCTAGTATATTTTATTTAGTTGTATTGTTTAAAATTGGTCCCCCATACACCACTTGAAATTCTTCCCAGACCACCAGTTTGAGAATCTTTTGTTCTGAGGATGCTACAGGGGTTTTGTCGCTCACCCCTGTCTTTTTCTCTTTCTCTTTCTCTCATTCTTTCTCTTCCTGCCACCTGCTTCTTCACCCTGATCCATATTTCATCAGATGCATTATTGTATTGTGATCAGGGATTCATGAGAGTGTAAATCCAATAAAGCTGCGTGAACCGGTCCTCTTAGCATTTTACTGTCGCTGTATAAATTCGCACTGTTAACAGGGAGTGAGATTCAGAGAGCGCGTGTTTTGATTTGTCTTTGGCCCCACTCTGTGCATGTGTGTTTGCTGTGAAAAGAAGAAAAAACAGGCTTGGGAGGATTTGGGCCATCTTTGTTTGATCCTGATTTTTTATTTATTTTTTCCTTCTTTCAAGATGCAGAATGCTAAGTTGTATTCAGTTTGTGGTCCAGGTGTGGTGTTGGTGCTCTGGTGTCTTTAATGGTGAGGAGAGAATACAGCCAGTCTGAGAGGGCTGGCCTCTTTAATGCAGGAGTTACAGTGTAGCTGAGCAAGATGCCAATTAAATCTTTCAAGCCAATATGAGATTTACCATCCAAAAGAAACAAAAATCAAAAACAAGCCTTCAAACTGGGCCTTGGATCAACTTTAAAACAATAAGACCGAGATTTAAAGACTTCATTAAAATTAACAGAAAGTTTTGTGGCTTTCAGTCTGTGAACTTACTTTGAAGTCATAAATTTGTGGTATAATGAGAGATATATCCCATCAAAACTTGTTGCCATAGCACAAGAAAGTTAAGCCATTTCATGATTTTAAAAAATGTAGTCAGCATCAAGCTTCTCTGTCTCTTACAACCACTAAGGTTAAAGAGTGAAAATGTGCCATGTTTGTTTAAATGCTGTGATGTTTAATATGATTTGTATTAGTTGTAAGCCATCAATTTTTCAATTTTCCTGAGTAATGTTTCAGAGCCGTGGAGTTCTTCATCAGGGACAAGTATGAGAGGAAGAAGTACTACGATAAAAATACTGTCAATGGAGCAATTGTGAGTATCAACACTATCTATCTATCCATCTATTCATCCATCTATCCGTCTATCCGTCTATCTGTCTGTCTGTCTGTCTAATTATTTTTAGTTATTCATGTGTGAATTCATATAACTTCCTACAGTTTAATGAATGAAGAAGCACATCATCTAAATAAACAAACTCTCTGAAAGTGGCATTTCTCTGAGGTATTTTACTGGACTGAAGTGTAGCAGTCTGTGCGAACAAGATTGAAACTGATCTTGCAGATTTGGTTGCAGATCATGCATTTAGCAAAGTTGCAGTTTTGATTTTGTAATGCATTGCAGCATATCAAATCATAACGTATTGTGGGCCAGTTGGAAATACCCAGCTCTAGTGTTTACTGTCTATCTTATGTGTGGAAGGCCTGATTTGGTGGCCAGTTGTTCTGATCATTGATGCCTCAAATTCACATTACACAGCTTGGTGGGTTGCAGCTGTGCTTTACGTGTTGGAAATTGATTGACAGGAGCCAGCAGCCAATTAAAGCACTCTTACTTGTGTTAAATGACTTTCAGTGACTTCCTCTCTGTTCTTTAATGTTTGTGTTGACCAAATGCCACAAGGAATAGTAATTGACCATCCTTAGGGTGCCGTGCAGGTCTTAGCCTCATGATAATGCTTGAGGAGCTTAAGCAATCTAAACAAACAGCCTCCTTTTGGCCTTTTCTGATTGCTTTGGATCAGGAGAGACTGAAACATGGTTACACTGTGAAAGGTTTTCGATCAAACTCTGCAAGGCTGCCCTGTTCAATAACATTTCTCTCTCTACTTAAGCCTACCCAAGCAGAGCTCTGCCTTTCTCTGACAGGCCTGCCTGAGCCGGCCAATTAAAGCCTCTGCCTGCAGAAACAGACAGCCAATCAGATTTCAGCAGTGGTGGTCAGCAATTGACTGAGGAGTCACAAACCAGGCAAATATACAAGCAGCATTGGTCTGTGTCAAAGAAAGGATGAGAAAAGAAAGAAAAACAGTTAATTTAATTAAAATGCAGTACTAAAATGCAAAATAGTGGCGTGTTGTGCACCACACTGTAACATTGAGGCACTGCCTGAAGAAAGACTATGATTCCAGGTCGTCTTCATCCACCGACTCTGCCATATGCAAATAAATTATTAAAAACAACTCGTTATCAGTTTAAGGCATTTTGCTTTGTGTGTGGAGGGGGTCTGGATGAGAGAGAGATAGTGTATGAAGAAAAGAAAGGAATGAGAAGGTTAGTGAGAACAGTGTGAGGGAGGGATTGTTACTTGTGATGAATACAGAAGCAGATAATGATTTACAACCACTTCGTTTTGGCTCTTTGTGTGTTTAAAGAGTATTAATGTTTTAAAACAGTGATTCTCAACTGGTTTCACTCAGTGTTGTTGTTAACTAAAGCTAATACAAATTGTAATTGAAATTAAGCTGAAATAAAATCAAATATAAATATTAGATAAAAAAATATTCAAAAAATTAAATGAAAATTTGAATAGTTGCCTTGGCAATTAACTTAAAAGCATTATTAACATGAAACAGTTTTATTTTCTGTGTGTGGTTTGTTCATGTTTTTTGAGGATGAGGGCATGTTGCAGCATCTACCTCATTTGTTCAGGTTCTACAAATGATAAATACATTTACACTGAAGTACCATAGTTTGATTGGATGGTTAATTTTGATGTCCCCAACAGGTCGCCGTGATTTTGCCAAGTAAGACATGTTCCTGAATCAACATCTTTTGTTGATCCTGGATCAACATTACTGTCTAAAAATATAGACATAACCCAATCCCCACCCCTAAACCTAACCTTACCCATAAATTATTCCTAAATTGAGAGGGAAATGATAGCTGATTAACAAAGGTGTAGAAGCACCTAACCCTGATTGTAAGCCTAAAACTGACATTTCCTGAAAAGTTCAATTCTAATTGGTTGATTGGAATGATTTTCCAGGATGAACAAGGATGTTCAAGGAACATGTTGTACTTGAAGAAATCACGTTCACCCTCCCCCACTGCTTCTTCTGTGACCCTATAACAGACCTGTGACGCATTTTTGGGTCCCGACCCAACAGTTGATAGCTACTGTTTTAAACTAAATACATATATGAATTGTAGTTCTCCTCTAGTGTTTGCAGATTATGGCTGTCAAATTGATTTAATTACCTCCTGTTCCTGGCATCTGTGTTTGCCCTTGTTAATGTAGAATATCCTTATTTGAAAAAAGAAATGGTTTTCACAAAGGAGTGCAGTTATCCCTGTTCTATAGTGGTGGAGAACAGCTTACTTTAACAGTGCTCTAATATCAATTTTCCTCATCAGTATCCTGGTTTAAAAGTACAAGTTCCTGCTTTGACAAGAGGGTGCAACTCAAGCCATTATGAGTTGTGCATATTATTCTTCTTTCACCATTTATTCTGCTGACTGGAAGGTAAACAGTTAAGCAACACTAACAAAGCTTAAAATTCTTATCATTACTCACCTTTTCATTCCAAACCTGAATGAGTTTCTTTCTTCTGTGAAATACAATAGAAGTTGTCATGCTGTTTTCTTCCAAATAATTTACATTAAGCCTTTAAAGCTATCAGCAGTTATGTTTAGTTAATTTATTACATACACTACTGTTTAAAAGTTTGGGGTCTGTAAAAATTTTTAAATGTACTTATTCCTGTGATGACAAAGCTGAATTTTAAGCAGTCATTACTCCAGTCTTTAGTGTCACATGATCCTTCAGAAATCAACTTAAATCAAATCAAACTTAAATTTAATTACTATTTATTTTTAAATATAATAATCAACATTCAACTTAAAGTATGCAAACATGTAAATTGCACATAATGCAGTTTTTAAATTAAATTATAAAATTATAAATTTATAACATTTCTATTTGTTGTTGAAATGTATTCATTTATGCAGTGGCTGTCAAAGCTTGTTCCATAACAGATTTATTTACACATACATTAAATAATTAAGACATCACTAACAGGTAAAGTAAAATATGAGTATATAGTCTAATATTTCGCAAAATGCTCTTCTCTGCACTTCATTTCTTTAGCGAACTAATGAGCTGTGGACACTGATGACTTGCCTGAGTTAAATTAAATGCTATGTGACATTTTGTTTACAGCTGTTTTGTTGACGTCTTTCCATGGTTGAAATGCTGATTGAACGATTACTTGATGCATGAGATGTTCATTCATGTTTATTTCGCGTTAAAACTAGTAGTAAAGAGGAAGGGATGGTCGCGCTTTTAAGGCGTTTATACAGCGATCTGTCGCACCACATCATAGAGCATCATAACGGAATTTATTGTTTGAATTTCCTGAAAAAAATTACATAATTTGAAATGACATTTTGAACTGAAAATCCTGTACCAAAAATTTTCAGCACAAGTATGTGTACCGTTACACACCTAGTTATAATAATGAAAAATATAATAATTTGGTACTAGTATAATTTGCATTATTATTATCAATGTTGAAACGGTTTTAATATTTTTTGTGAAAACTGTTATAGGCCTATATTTTTTTCAGGAAAAGTAAGTTCAAAAGAACATTTTATTTGAAATAGAAATCTTTTGTAACATTGTCACTGCTATCACTGTTGATCTAATGCATGCTTAAAAAATTTTCTAACCTCAAACTTTTTTCTCAGCTGTGGTACTGTTTGATCACTTTCTGGTGACACAACTTGCCACAGTGATGCCTTTTAACTCTTAATCATGTGACATTGACTCTTAAGCCTAGAATGGAGGCATCTGATGGGCAGCTGGGCCAAAAAAAAAGAGAAAAGAAAAGAAATCAATAGTTGCCTGCTTCCAACCCAGGTGGAGAGAAATGCAATATTGCATCCTTTCCTTGCTTCAATTACTAAAACAAGCTCAAGAGAGTCTAACTCCCTCTCTTTCCTACTCCTTGTCTTCCTGTCTCGTGACAGTAATGAAAGTTCTGTGTGTTCTTCTGTGGCAGTAGATGGGGAATAAATGTGTCTTATTGAAAGCCTTATCGCCAGTCAGCACGCTCAAGTCATGTTCCCTCCCTGCTGATTCGCACCATTTAAATGATTGTGTGTGTGAAGCAGAAAATAAATGTCACAGGATGTTAAGCGTCCTGCACTTCCTTGTTTTGTTTTGATGTTTTCAAAACATGCTTTTCCCATTTCCAACATTTTTTTTTTTTTTTACATGCTTTTTTCATTATTTTGATCAAAGTGTTTCCGAACCGTGCAAAATGAAGGATCTCAGTGGACCGTTTTTAATATCAAGAACGGAATATATAAAAGACGAAGGGAATATGAACATCACAGGCTCAGCTCTGCTATGGTAAATGTAACTTGATTTTTTTTTTGGAAAACTGTCGGTTTCTCTATGCCACAGAACTGTCTGTATGAGTGTGAATGTGTGAATGAGATATCGGAGCATAACTAATTATAGCTTCAGCCTTCCACAGCCAGCAATTGGCCAATTGTCATACTTTTCACTGTCTCTTTTCACACTGCAGTCATCTAAGCCTCATTCAGCCCCAAGTGACCTGGCCTGCTTGGGCGTTTGCACTGTATTATGGGGCATTTAGCTGTCCGCGCCTTCTATTACTTCTCAGCTAGAAAGCTGGAGACCTTTGGACCTCACGCTGAGGCTGTTACTTCTTTGAGAGGATGGGAGTCTTTGCGCCTTCGGCTGCATTAAGATGGAGATCGGTTCTCCCTTCACACTCCGGGCTGATTGCGGTCTCTGCTTATTGACCGCCTCTCTTCATCTCCTTCTGCTTCCCGTTCTGGACTTATTTCCCCAGATGGGCTCGGTGGTATTAAAGGGATTGGGGGGAAAGAGGAGGAGTATGGCGTGGTATTATTTAATGGCTCTCTAATGAATATGGGCCCATGCTGCTGTGGAGCATAGTGCTGATGCTAACCCAATAAAAGCAGATTATGAGGGGGATCCATCAGCAGGTAATGAACCGATCCGGACAGTTCTGTGCTAACTCGGGCTATAATGGACCTACTTGTTCAGCTTGGGCCCTGTGGATGCATGCTGCTGACAGCACTGCTTCCATACTGGGACAAAAGGAAAGTCATCTGTCTTCTTGTCCCTTTTTCTTCCTGAAAACTCCCTCGTCACCGTCACCTGCTTCAGAGGAATATTCCAGGTTTAATGCAAGTTAAGCTCAACCGACAGCATTTGTGGCTTATGTTGAATATCAGAAAAATAAAAAAGGAGGTTATTGTGAGGCACCTACAATGGATGTTAATGTGGGCCAATTTTTTAGCCTTATGTCAGAAATGTGAAGCTTAAAGTATTAAAACACTGGCATTAATTTTTCTGTTAAATATGTATTATTTTATCTGTGAAGCTGTTTAAATCATTATTTTTGCAGACATTCTAAGGTTTATGACATGTAGTGAAATTTAATGTAAGGTTTCATAGGCCATGACATCATATTGTTCACATCATGTGGCTGTTCTTGAAAAACTGACAATTTGAAAGTTTAAGGATTGGCCCCATTCCCCTTCAATATCAGTGCCACACTGTAACCCAGAATAGAATTTAGAATTAGAGATTTTATTAGAATAAATGCATTCCAAATGATATTATGTTTGTATTATTTCTGCTATATTTTTAGACAGAGGAAATAAAACCATAAAACCTTTAGGTGAAGTAATGGAATCAGAATTGGTGTTTTGTGGTCCTGTCTCTATAGTAGAGCTGCTACTAATTTCTAATCTATCAATAATTATTTTGATTTAGTCAATTAATCTAACAATAATTTTTTGACAGGTGAATCTATCAGTTATTTTCTGATTAGGGGATTAATCCTTTGGTTAACCTAACAAATAATAACCATAACTTCTGCCATTAAATTGTTAATATTTTATTTAAACTATTTATCATAAAAATACTTTACAAATAAAAAAATTCCAAACATAGACAAGAAAGTGTCTAGAAGAAAGAATGACAAGGTCAAGTCAAAATTAATTTTTGTAATCAACATTATGCCACAAATGCTGTCAGTTGAGTTTAACTTGTATTGAACCCTGTATATTCCTTTTGCTTGCTCACCCATGCTGCTTTTTACTCTATTCCTCCATATCTCCCTCTTCACCTTCTTTCTCTCTGTCTGTCTGGTTTTTTTCTCTGTCTGGTTGAGATTGTGCTGTCACTTATGCCGGGTTCAGACTACACGATATTTTTGTCGGTCACGATAGTCACTGTGTCAGATTACATGATTTTGAATCCTAAAATCTTGTCATGGCGTGGACAAGAAACATGTCAGACTACACGTTGCTTCCCGACCATTCATCACGTGCCGTCTTGTCAGAGACGACGCGCGTGATGTCAGAGAAGGAGGAACTAGCGACTGACTTCTGAAAACAAGAGTGTAAACATTGTTGCAGCGCTTCCGTTATAGTTCGCCAGCATTTTTCTTTCTTTGTTCTGTCGTGGTAGTCCCTTGATGACACATCATACAGACAGGAGTACTGTTGCCACAGCTCCACGAACCTTTCCTCCATCTCATAATTCCACCTAGCAGCCATCATCTCTCTTTCATTTTGCCATGTTTGAAACCTGTGTATGAAAGAGCTTCTGTGCTGCTATTGGTCAACGTCACCAATGTGACAGAACTCGTCGTGGACGACGGAAAAAAAATTAAACATGCTAGTCTTTCTGTCGTGATGTCGTGAAGCATCGCAGACGCGGAATCTGTTGTCATCCACTATGACACACTACACGTTCTGAAACGATGGAATCTTGCGTCTCGACGCCCATTGTCGTTTACGAATCCCCACGACACCCTACATCAAGCAAATCGTGGCAAAATCGGGCTAAAATCGTGTAGTCTGAACCGGGCATTAGGCAATGATGCAGAAATGGAGTAAAAACCTTGGCCCTGACCCATCCATGCCCTCCCTTCTTGTCTTTCCTGCTCCAAGAGAAAGAGGCTTTGTGGGACTCTGTGAAGTGGCAGAGCCGTTTATCTACCCCAGAGCCAATAAAATCTGCCTAAACAAACTGCCCCAGCTAATGAAAGGGGCACAGTGAGGGGAAAGGGAAAAGGAAGAAGACGACAAAAAGAAAATGAGGGTCAATTTTGTGACTTGATCTGTATCATCCAATGCATGGTAGATATTAGTGCTGGGCGGTATACCGGTTCATACCGAATACCGGTGTTTATTTTTCTTATGATATGAATTTTTAAAATACCGCAATACCGGTGTCGTTTAAATAATGTTCGGAATGCGTTTGAGGGGTGGGGGGAGGGTCTCTTTTCACTGTTGCACTGTGGCGAGGACACAGCTGTATGTGTTACTAAGCGTGAAAGTTCCAAAACTGAAGCTGTAGAACTAGTAGAACGTGATGACACAGAAGAACTCATCCACAATATCCACATTGACCTCCACAAATATCCACCGCCCCCTGCCATCAGCTCCCGCGTCTCACACACACGAGTGCGACTTTAGCACTAGATTTAGCAACCTTCAGACGCTTTTAGCCGCTTTTTTCCATAGAATATATATACTGACAAACCTAGCGACTTGATTCAGTTGGAAGATGTCGCCAGTGCTGCCCCGCGAGCGCGAGGTCTGACTCTCCCGGCGCAGTGTCGTCTCTCTCGGCGTCTGTTCTGTGCAGTGAGCGGCAGAGAAGCAGTGCATTCAGCTGGACGTACCGCAGCCAACTCGTCAATAAATGAGTACAAAACAGCGTTTCCAAGCACCTGTCACTTACTGACTGTTTGGAATTATAAATATGAGCATAGTTTTCTTCTATTAATATAATGCAATTTTTTATTTTTTTGTAACTCAATAAAAACTGGAAGTTTTTTCATCACTCTTTTACATTTTCTGAATACAGTGACCAAAAAAAGTGCGCTGCATGAGACAAAAAAAGTAATATAGCCAAAGCCACCGCATAGCCGCTCAACATGCATCTACTGTACACATGCATGTTGATTTTATCAGACGATGTCGCGATTATAAATGAGAGTGACTCCTGGTTAACATGTATAAATGGGTCGTGTTTCGTCACTATTTAGTGTGGTATTTTTCTACAATATTCACTCATCATGACAGTAAAATAGGGCATTCTAAGTCAGTCTACTGCAGTAGCCTATTTCCTCTCTCAATCAGTAGAAAATGTGGTTTACACCTGGTCATGCATGGAAAAAATAAATACGTCATATACCGTGAAACCGGTATAACTTTGAAAAATACCGTGATATTAATTTGTGGTCATACCGCCCACCACTAGTAGATATAACAGGTGCCTTTGAATTACCAGAAAACACTTTTTTTGGTCACTGAGTGATGAAAAAACTTCCAGTTTTTATTTTGTCTTTAACAAGTATCACAGACCTGTACAGCTACATATTTGTTCCTAAGTGCACATGTCTGTCTCTGCAGTGTTTATTTGTTTATACATGTACATTGCAGGGAATAAGATTCATGCTGAGAGTACATATGGAGTTTTTTTCCTCAACCAATCCAGTGTTTTGGTATTTCACACAACATCAATCATAGGAAGTTTGTGCGTAATTAGAGAGGAACTGTATTTTCAGCATTTGTCTTCAGCATTCCATCTTCAGGATTGCACACTGAAGCTGCTGTTGCAATCGATATAACACTAAAGTGGACTCAAAACATGACTTAATTATGAGTCGAAAGGCATCACTTGTTAGCTTGCAGTTCTCACACACCTTGTTGAACATCAGCTGCTATGCCTTTTTGTTCTTTTTGCTTTGATAACTAGACTGCGGCAATATGGGATTTTGAATGGTTTTCATATCCCTGTTCAAATCACAATAGCTTTTCAAAATAAAAAGGATTTTTTCATCACAGTTATGCAGTCCTTTATGCAAGCAGCAATTGAACCACTTTAGGTGTTTTGTCATATCACAAACGATGCCCTTCTACCCTCCAACAATACAATTCTTAATGAAATTGAAAATAGAAATCCATACTATTGAACTTGGCTGAGCTTTTATATACACATATGTAAATGTATATGAGCAAGCTTTTCAAACATCTCCATCTGATTGATGCAGTTATTTGTGGTGTCTACACTTGTGAGTTAATTCTATTGATTTGAGGCAGTATTGGCCATGCAGATTGACAAACTCTTGACTACAGATTCGGCAGATGGTCTCACTTCTTACATCTTCTGGAACATCTGGAGAAGTCTGGGCTATTTTTACCCACCAAATGTGTCCTTGATGATAGATGCGACTGCTGATATTGCAACTAAACCAAGATACATGGGTCCTCTTCCTGATGTGTATATTTTTGCAACCAATTATTGTCTTGTTTTACTGTTAAAATATCTATGCATCCTTTTAAACAGGATATATTCACTTTGAGAAGTAGTTATTTCTAAAAAAAATATATATATATGTATATATATCTTGAATTAAGTTCTTACACCATTGGCAAGAAAATGTTTTGCTTTTTATGCTGTTTAAATGAGAAAATAATGCCAATGGGCTAACAAAAATAAACTTAATTTTCAAGATATATTCTCTGAAAACAAGTTTTAATATCTTAAGCAATTTTGCTTCACAAGTGGATTTGTTTTAACAGTGTTTCAATATTTTTTACTAAAAAGCCGGCAGAAATACTGATTTATAAAATTGTGTTTTTGCAGTGTTTGAGATGTGTGTGAATGTATCAGTATATAAATGTTGCTTTTCCCAGTTTCCCACAGGCTGAATCATTATTCACTGTATAGTGATCACTGCAGCCTATTAATTCTGATTTCTCTTCTTCCGCTTTTTTTCCCTCCACACCCCCTCTTTATCTCTTTCTCATTCTATTTCAATTTTTCTCTTTTACCCTCTCGTCCTCTCTCTCTCTCTCTCTCTCTCTCTCTCTCCCTCTCTCCCTCTCTCCCTCTCTCCCTCTCCTCTGCCCCTGCAGAAGTCCTCTGATGCTGCTTTGCCCTCAGTATCATCCCCTTCTTCGCAAGCAGCTGAGAAAAGCAAACTGGAGGTACTGTAGCACTGTGCTTCTCTGTGCTGTGCGGTTCACTGATCTTGGTGCTGTGCTGTACTTGTGCTGTGCATTCTCTAGGCTGCATCCCAATTTGCATACTTTCCATCCTAAATAGTAGTTTAGAATGATTCCATTTCAAATAATATTATGTTAAAAATATGCCAAACATGTCCAAATTGCATACTATTGCTGCTACATTTCCAGCCATAAAAACTAAATGTGAAATAATAAGAAATTATTTTATTTTTTTTATAAAAAAAATTATTTTTATAACTTAATGCAATCAAAATTGGGGTTATGTGGCCTTTAGTCCCTGTTTAGCTATAATCAGAAAAAAAAAATATTGAAATTGTACTTAAATCTATTAGCAATAATAAAAAAAAGGTTAACCCCTTTAATATGTGCAATCAAGATGCAATTTTATGAGGTGGTAGTTTATCACAGTACTGTTGTACTGTCTTAATACACCAAATGCACTTTCACATCACTAACAAAGTAGTATGCAAATTGGGACAGACCTCTGTGTGTTGTTAATCAATCACTGAATCCATTTTCTATGATATAATGTGTTATGCAATCTCTGCACCGGCACAAATGTCCATGCATCTGAAGCTGGGTTCATGCTGGTTAGTGCTAGACAAGCGCATTTTAGCTCGTCAAGTTGGACAACTGGCATGTTTGGTCAAGTCTGGTGGGGGCAAACAACAACAACTATTATTATTATTAGTAGTAGTAGTAGTAGCAGTAGTATTATTATTATTATTATTATTATCCATTAATCATTTATGTATCTGTTTAACAAGATAAAATTTAATTTTGCTTTTTAAAATATTGTGATATCCTGCTTAATATAAATTCAAATATAAATAAAAAATTTAGTATACAACAAAAGAGCAATGATATACAAGTGCTATAACAAGTCTCAGTTAGCTTAATGCAGTACACGTAGCAAGGGTTTTTAAAATCATATAGGCTAATAAATAAAAAGAAAACAGATAGAATAGAAAAAGAATAGAGTATATATAAATTATATATAATTATTATATATAATTATATATTAAAATTAAAATTATAATTATAATATATAAAATAAAGTCATATATACTTTTTTTATTTCCTGCATAATCTATTTGTAAAATGAAGTGTGTAAAATGGATGTAATTGCACCAGTCAGAACTGTCTGACTATTGACAGTTTTGGCAACAGATTATTAAACCGCCTGTAAGAACGTTAATTTAAACTAAACAAAGGGCAAGGAGAGAGAACCTATAGAAGTCACACTGACGAGTTTACATTCATTGTTGAAAAGTGTTGTGGTTGTGTTTGAGTGTATGCGTGGAGTCTGTTGCCTCTGTGCTCTGCTGTGGAAAGGAATCGATAGCACAGCTCTGTCAGCATCAGATATCATGCTCGATATCAAGGCCAATCCTTTATGATGCATTTGTTTGGCTTTGCCATAGTGATGGGAGTTTTAAATGGTGTACTTTGTTAAAGGGCACCTATCATGCCCATTTATACAAGATGTAATATTGGTCTTTGGTGTCCCCAGAATGTGTGTGTGAAGTTTCAGCTCAAAATACCCCACACATCATTTAATATAACGTCTGGAAAATGTCATTTTTGAGGCGTGTCAAAAAGAGAGCTGTTTTGGTGTGTATCACTTGAAATGCAAATGAGCTGCATATTCCTGTCCCGTCTCCAGAATAGGGCGTAGCATCAGGCCCGTAGCCAGCTATGAGGTCACCGAGGTCCGAACCTCGGTACATTTTTCATGTTCAAAAATTAAATTTGTTCTCTAAATGACTCATTTGCTGTTTAAAACTCCTCATATGAATGCCTGCATGCATGTATAATTAAGTTTAGACAGTTTGCAAGAATGTTTATCGTCTGTCGTCCATCGTATGAAAATGATCGCTGCGAGACGCTGCCGGAGTGAAAGAGTCTTGAGAGAGTCTTGAGTGAGGGCGCGGGTGCAGCTGTTGCAGGTCCATCTATTATAAGCGTTTTTGGACTTGTCTTTTCCACTTAATTTGACACTTTAAAGTTAATCAAGTGGGAAGTTGCAGTTTAGGGTCAGCGATATCTTGGTTATCTTATTTACAAAGATTTGAAATAATTTCGGTTTAATTTATTTATTTGTCGGTTTTTGATTTGTTTTTATAGCAATATCTGGCAACACTACATCGCCTGCACTTAAACTGACAGTAATCAAAAAAGCCCTTGGACAGGTTATTATTGCTGACAGGATAGCACTTTCGGTAAGGCAAATGCAAAATCATCACAAAAATATCATGATATTATCTGTCAGAAACATTATCAACACTGTCAAAAACCTTTTTAACACTAATACACAGATATGTAGAACAAGTAAGTTACAGAAGGAAATGCTAAAAACATCCATAAAAGCACTAGACAAAGTTATCATCTTTATAGCAATGATTATTAATGAAAACTATAACAGTAATATGTATTGTTGCATGATTAATGAACAACTGATAAAATTATCCACCCCGAACCTATAGTAAAATATTAACTATTTTTGATGCAATAAATATGGTATAATTTATCAATGTTCATCCCTCCAAAACAGAGAAAACATCTTTCACAAACATCTACATCTCTGTCTCTTTTAAAGTGTTGGTGTATATAATGAGTTGTATTTGTAGGGGTTATTTTAGCACAATTCTTAACCCCACCCCAGACCTCACTAATTTTCAAACCCTGGCTACGGTGGCCATGTGCAGTGTATACGTCTTTCTGCATTGCATACTGCAATAAACAGCTGGTAGAAGCAACATGACTGATAGCGAGAGAACCGGAGTTCAGCCGTACATATGGGAAGCCAAATGCACTGAAAGTGGGACAAAGCAGTGTGACGTTACAGAGCTCGCACCCTGTCATCGGCTTATATAAAATACACAAACTAATCTCACACTTAAAATACTTTGATAATGTACGCACTAGGGATGGGCATTCCAAGCACGGAAATTTTAAGACAATAATCGCACAACCTATTCGATATTCTATAATTAAATCAACTAATGGAATATTCGAAAATCGTGACCCATCCCTAGTACGCATACAAAAACGGTTAAAACGCTAAGCACTATAATGACATGACATTCACAAAGCAGTCTGGATTGAAATGATTTGTGCAGACATAAACGTATTTAGGTAGATTTTGAGGTGCATTACCTTGAAAAATAGAAGTAATCCAATCCTTCAGTGGCTCAGATGTTGGGAGAAAATGCAGACTCTATGTTCAGTCTTATATCCAAACACAGAACACCGGGATTGCTTACGAGACATTGTTGACGTTACAGCTGCTCAAGAGCAGAGAAAATGGAGGACAGCGTACAACTGCTGAGGGTGGAAACTATGACAATGCAGAGCTGTCAATCAGCCGCCGTGGCCCGGCCCTATGCAGTGTGATGTCACACTGCTTAGAAAATCAAAACGGCAGGCCTAGTGAGACTGATTTGGTTTAATGGAGATTAAAAAATAAGGAGTGTGGGTGGATTTTTATTCTGAAATATGAAATATTATCTCTGAAGAAAGCAAAAAAATGTTCATAAAATATATTATATATATATCAATATATTTATGATAGATAAAATGCTAACTTTGAAATGATCCTTAGCAAGATAAAATATTCTTCTATTTAATTTTACATTTTTAACATAGAATTTTCACCACTGTCATTTCAACTACAAGAATTGTATTAAAAACAGTACATATTTAGAGATGTGGTGAAATTGACAGTGTTAAAATCAAATGTCAAAATGACAGAATTCTTCCGCAGTGTGCCCATAGTTGAAGAAACCGATTTTGTGTGTGTGTGTGTGTGTGTGTGTGTGTGTGTGTGTGTGTGTGTGTGTGTGTGTGTGTGTTTTAAGCTGTGGTAGCCATATTTAAGCTGTCAAAGTACAGGCCTCAAGGCAAAACTGCAAGCCTTGTGCCCTAAAGACACCTCAGACTTGTAGCTGACTCAACATTTTTTTTTTCTTCTTCAATTTCTTGTGTGTGTGCAAACTCTTAAATGTGTTTTCCTGATTCTGACACAGAAGGAGAGAGAGAGGAAAAAGGAGGAGAAGAAGAGGGAAAAAGACACAGATAAAGGGAACAAGCCAGCAGTTTTTGAGAAGGTAATTGACCTCATTACTGACCAAATAGATTGGAGACATTACCCTTTTTAATAAGTGCTGTGTTTATGAATCAATTGAAGACATTCTGTTTGGAGAACTTCAGGTGCTTGTTGCTGGACCATAAGGGAAATTCTTTACAAATATTTTTGCTGTATTTTTCTTTCAAGTTCTCGTGTTTGTAACAAATCTGAGATTTCAAGAATCACATAAGCCAGACAGTGTTCAGTGACCATAAGGAAGATCACAGTCCTGTTTCTCCTGTGAAATCAAATACCCTGAGCACTGGAGTTTAATTTGTCTTGCATATTCATACATCTCTTTGCAGAAAATTAGAATCTCTAAGTTCGTTTTAATTAAAAACCTCACGGGAGATTGTGTATTGATGGTGGACCGAATGTCAGATAGTTGAGAAACTTTATGCAAATAAGGATGATACAGACATGTTTCTGGTGGATTCTGTGCTGAAATCACATTAACACGTTACTATCATTACTATTATATAATTCAGATTTCAAATTCATTTAGCACATTTTCATTGTGGCTAGAATGTGGTCAGTTTGTTACACTGATACTGTAGGGCTGGGATTTTCAGATTATTATAGTGTCATTCTGCTTTCAAAAAAGATGAGATTAATCATGATTTTATTCTGTTGACAGATTTTAACATTTAGAAGTAAACATCTGCATATAGTTTTGAGTTTACTTTTTGAGGTTGGACAGGTTAGTTGCATGTTTTTGAAAGAAGACTTCTATGATTACTAAACTTACTTTATTTGATCAAAATGCAGTAAAAATGGTAATAATGTGAAAAGTTGTTAAGTTATTTAAAATAACTGTTTTCTCTTTTAATATATTTTCAAATATAAATTATTGCTTTGATGTCAAAGCTGCTCAAGAATCATTATCAATGTTGAAAATTTTAATATTAGTATATATTACTTTTTTATTAATATATAACACTAATATTTTTGTGAAAACTTTGTAGCATTTTTTTCAGGATTCTTTAAATGTAAACTTCAAAAGAACTGCATTTATTTGAAATATTTTTTAAAAGTCTTTACTGTCACATGTAAAAACAAAATCTTTCTTTCTTTTGACAAATATATGTAGATTTTCTGATTTGAATTTATTTCGTACTGAATACCACAACTATTTTAGAATAACAATCAAAACGTGTATAAGATTAACACCATACAGAAATAAAGTTTGCATTATTTCAACTATAATCTAGCACATATACGATGACTTTGAGCATGTATTAAACGCAATCATAGTCCGCACGGAAACAGCCACACTGCTGTTCATTTTACCGACAAAGCCCCAGAGCATCTGATCGCTAGCGCTTTGAGCGGTATCGAGCAGGTTTCTTCCACGCCAGTGGACACTTGGGGTAACAGATATTACAGGCTTGACTTCATCTCTCTGTACTGCAGAGATGTTGAACAAACACGTAGATGTGCTGAATTAGCCACAGCAGCAATAATTTAAATTTTGCGTCTAGTCGACATTGCACATTCACAACTCTGCAGCACAAGAAAAAAAGCCCTGAACAGGCATCTTACATTTGTACTTGTGTAACGATCCGCTCACTTCAGGCATCTTGCTTTCCTTCAGGCTACACTTCATAACCACACACAGTCACACACACCTTCCCCTCCCCTGAAGCACAGTTTAGGGTCATCTGGGATCGTAACGCAGAAAACAAATGCCAAAAAAAGGCATTCAAAATTGCTGTGTGTCGTGTGTGAGAGAAAAGAGAGTGTGCTGCATGTGGGAATGTGTATTATTGTAATCTAGCTGTCAGAGAGCACAATGGAGGTATTTGATTGACAGGCGAGAGGATGAGAATGGGTGGCCCTGAGTGAGAGTGGAGAAGGAGTCACAGAGAGGGCACAGTGCTGCATTTTTTTCTTCAGTGGTGTCTCACATTTTCTGTTATTCTTTTACTCTCTGCATAGCTTCTTATTCTTCATGCTCTGTTGTCCTGCACAAGTGGTTCTCAACTAGCTTTGCTTCAGGATTTTACATTGGGCATACACTGGCAACCCACTAGCATATAAAATAGGAAAATGCAAAACTATTTGATAGGTTGCCTGAATGATTAGTTAACTGGTTGTCTTAAATATGCTGGTTTGCAGCATAGTATGGTGTGCAGCAAGGGTTCCGTATGTGTCCCTTTCATTTTCTCCATGAAGGAATTGAATTAATGGTAACTTATAAACCTTTAAAGTCAAACCTATTGTGAGCTTACAAGGTTGTTAATTGATGCTTTTTTTTTTAAGCCATCAGCATGCATTATTTCTAGGGCTGCACGATAAATCGCATGCAATTGTCATGCGCATCTTGTCAGTAAAGCCGGTTTTAGTAGTAAATCTCCATCACATGCGTTCAGATGGAGCGGCATTTACTACACAGAGCCGTAGTTGACTGACAAGCTACGCAATATCGCGTTCATAATCGCAGATGAATTGCCTGCGATAATGAACGCGATATTGCGTAGCTTGTCAGTGAACTACGGCTCTGTGTAGTAAATGCCGCTCCATCTGAACGCACGTGATGGAGATTTACTACTAATCACAGAACTGGCTTTACTGAAGAGATGCGCATGACAATTGCATGCGATTTATCGTGATATTTCAACTTAGTTTTTAAATAATCATGTAAGAAGTGGTATTCATGATGAAAAACTCCACTAATCAAAGAATCACAGTGAGCGAATCACACCAAAATAACCTTATTGCGCCCAACGACTCGCATGGAAATATATTGTTTATAATCAAAAACTGTAAATCAGTAGTTTTATTTGTCTATTGTTATTTATGTCATTTACAGTGCTTAATGTGTTCATAATTATTTACTTCATTAAAGCCCTCTTGTACCTAAAAAGTGCACTGTCTTGTATCTTTTTTATCTCTTTAATGAAGAAAATCGAATTAAACACAAAATGCCCTATGTGAAAAATTGTTCAGTAACCAAAGCCATTGAAAAAGTGGTCAGCACTGTTGCACTATTGATTTTATAAAATGGCAGCAACAGTAGTATTACATATTCGAGAACATGTTCAATATATTATTACTAATAATCAGAATAAACTAGGGATGCACGATATTGGATTTTGCCGATATCCGATATGCTGATAATTTTCAACTCATTTTGGCCAATAACCGATACCGATACCTATATATAATTATTTTTAATTTTGGTTAGTTTTTAACAAGAACTTATTTGTTAGAATTAAATAAACAATAATAAAGTTATTTTATAATGACAGTAAATTTAAAATGTGAAAATAACTATAAATAAAATATATATTAATTATTAATTAATTAATTAATTATTATTAGCTTCTGACCTTTCAATCAAAACATACTCATGATTTACTGTTTACTCTATCACACACCGAACGCATCATTCTGTAAGTGCATTCTCAGTTTAAATGCAGCGATCCAAAGCAATGAATCCAATCACCATTCAGGCAAAACTTTGCTTCAAGAATGAGCCACAATGCTGACGTGATCTAATCGCTAGCACACCCTGAGCACATGTGAGTTAATGTATTCCTCTTATCGGCAATACATATCGGCATAATTTTTCATATCAGGCCGATGCCGATATTTATATTAAAGCCATTATCGGCCGATTCCGATATTGGTCTGATAATATCGTGCATCCCTAGAATAAACAATTCTTCCATCAAGTAACATAGTTTATTACATTAACTGTAGGCTGTTTGTTTGCCAAAAAACTTATTGCAACTCTGCACATTAATAAGCAGAAGTGTGTTTTTCCCAACAGTCTAACACACAGAACAAAAATTAGGCAGTGTATTGTATTGTTATTAGCCGAATTACAGTGACCGATAAACTACACCAAAATACTGAAGAGTTTGGTTAGATGCACAGCCTTTAAAGTCAGCTATGGATATGGCAAACATTTTCTCTTCCTTTTTTAAAAGTTGTTTATTTTGCTATCCTGTCTATGTTACATTACATGATTAGTTGCATTTACCTTTAACATTACACCTTCCCTGCTTTCAGAACAAGCCGCAACTTGTTTTTGGCTCACATACCAATGGTCCACTATCCCATGCTCTTGACATTTCTGTCTCAACTATGTGTGGTTGTACAGTATGAAGTTTGAATTGTTGGTCACAGTGGAGAAGATTAAAAAATGCAGTGGCCTTTGAAAGTCCAGCTGCAATCTCTCTGTTTTCTGCTCCACTGAGTCAAGAATATTCACGGTCTTTGTAACTCCAGAAAGACGACTAAGCTTTAAGGGAGGCAGAGTTAGCACTGCATGGGCACCTTCTGTTCTAGCGCAGTCTCGCGCCGTTCCCGGAGAGACTGGGATGAGATGAAGGGATAAGAATGAAAAATTAAGGAAAGGAGGGAGAGATCCTAACAGGGCAGTTCAGCACCTTTATGCCTTTGGGGCTGGTGCCTGTTGCCATACGTGACAGCTCATGTGTGCACATCCACACACACAAAACCAGCGCACTGATGTAGAACAAACCGCATTCAGTTGGCTGTAGAATATAGTCCATCTGTATGCTGTAACAAACCAATATGAACAGTTTGGTTTAAAACTGAGGTACCAAAGGCTCATGCTGCATCAATACCGATACCATAGGCCTGAGGTTTTCTAATGCCCCAACCCCACAAATCTCATCAAATGTCTGTGTTGTTTATTTTATTTGTCATTGTTCTAAAGCGAAATAAGTTACTAACAAGTTGTAACTTTTTAACACTTAAATAAGTTATGTGTATATATATATATATATATATATATATATATATATGTATATATATATATATGTATATGTATGTATATAATACACACATTTAAGTGTTAATGAAAGTAATATTTTTCTCACACAGTTTCATTCTGCTGTAAAGATCCATCAGAAACCATGAGATTTAATCAGTTTTATTTTGACTGCAATATATTTTAACAGTAAAAAATATTAAATATGTACATCATTTTATGAAAAAAATTTGTTTGGCTTTTTTTTGTTATTGTACTAAAGCCAAAATAAGCTCCTAACCAGTCAGTATAAGTTAACACTTAATTATTTTTTTTTATTTTATATGTATTTACAAATTATTATATATTAAATAAATTGTACCTTATATAACTCTGCATATTTTCTTAATAAAAGATAGATAAAAGCCTTTTTAATTTAGCAAATTAAATGTTTTTTTTTACCCTTTGCGTGTCTGTTGAAAATCTATAAATTTGATACCGCTAGTGCCGCAGAAATGACACACTGCACTAGTGTTGTCACGGTACCAAAATTTCAGTATTCGGTACCAATGCCAGTGAAAATCCACGGTTCTCGGTACCAATTTCGGTATCAAAGCAAAACACAAAACCATGCTAATTAAAAATTGACTACTTTCATTTAATCCAAAATGTGTACATATTTAATTTTAAAGGGCTTTTGAAAACCTAGAGCTATTCAGCCAAGAATAACAACTAAGTTAGCTAAAAAAAAAAAAATCTTACATTCAAATTAAAATATTGAATAATATGCAGTGTTTCCCCCAAGAACCGGGTTGACCGGGTACTCGGTACCACCAGTACTTAAAAAAACCTGGTACCGTAACATTTTCATTTTTTTAGTACCGACTTGGTACCGAAGTACCGGGTCTTTTGACAACACTACACTGCACCTTTAAGAGTAAGACGAGTCTGCCTGCCCTGATTTTTCTCTTTTCTTGTGTTGAGTGCAAACATCATTCCACAGCTAGTTAGCTATCAATCCTTAATTTGGTCATCTCTGAATGGCTGAATGAGATGCCATCCGCATCTCTTAGAGCACTCCTGCGGGAGCGGGGGTGCCTGCCTTGTGGCATCTGATGCATATTTTCCCCCTCGACAACCTTCATTTGTCTGTCGTTGTGAGTTAATCTCCATACATATTTCCTTTACCATCAAAGGCGCTTGCTGGCTTATGTTAAAATCAGCCAAGCGAGGACTTTACAATGATATTCATAGCCTCTTCTGAACCTCCACGACAGTGTGTGAGTGTGTGAGAGAGAGACTGTGTTGCTTCTGTCATGCTCCAGCATGACCTCTGCTGATCCAAAGTCTGTAAGTCGCATGTTGAGAACGCCAGAGCTGTGTGTGTGTTTTAGGAAAGGAAAAACCAGAGTGACCTCAGGTCAATGTGTAGGCTGATTAAAATGGCAGTTTAACTTTATGTGTGACAAAACGGTGGGATTTATAGTGATTCTGCCACATACAACAGCCTTCAGACAACATCCTGTCCATGTGTAAGAAAGGTGAACATCTTTTGCTGTGTATGATGGTTTGTTTAGCAGCATAAAAACATTCAGAGAGGTTTGTGTGCTTGCCAGGCTGAGATGATGTAGAACGAAGTAAATTCAGTTGGCTGTAGTGGAAGCTCCATCTGTCTGCTGTAGGATTGGATTGATACCAATACTTTGGTACAATACCAGTCGTTAGTACCTCAGTATTGATGGCAACAGATGAACAGCCTTGGTCGATTGATTGAATGATTTCAATAGAATTAATAATTTTGTGTTAATTTGCTATCAGTCTCCGTGTTTGTAACATTCACTTCCTTTTTTTTTTTTGCCATGGTATTGTACAATTAGCAAATCTTATTGTAAATGTGTCGTTTAAGATTAAAATACTTTTCTTTTGTTAAAAATCTATCTGGATGTGATTTATAAATATACTACTGTTCAGTAAGATGAATTAAATCAATACTTTTATTCAGCAAAGACAATTTGAATTGATCAAAAGTGACAGTAAAGACTTTTACATTGTTACAAAATGTTTATTTATATTTCAAATAAATGCTGTTTTTTTTAACTTTCTATTTATAAAAGAATCCCGAAAACAATGTAGCACAGTTACCACAAAAATATCTGTTTTCAAATGTTTCTTAAGCCCCAAATCAGCATATTAGAATGATTTCTGAAGGATCATGTGCCACGTAAAACTGGAGTAATGACTGCTGAAATTTCAGCTTAGCCATCAAAAAAAAAATATATATATTTTTAAATATATTCAAAACATTCTTGAAATTCTTGAAAAATTGTAATATTTACCAATATTTTATTTTTTTACTGTATTTTTGATCAGGTGCAGTCTTGGTGAGTATAAGAGACTTCTTTCAAAACGTTATAAAAATCTTATTGACACCAAACTTTTGAACAGTAATGCAAATTACAGGTTTAAGTGGTTAAGTAGTTAGTGTCAAATTCTCTGAATCCATTAAAATCATTTAATGATTCTTATGCTTTAGTGCTTTAAAAAAAATTATTCTATTTACACTGCATGAACTGCCAAACTGTGCTAAATAGTAGCACATTGTAATCTTGGTTAGATATCAAAACTGACAAAATGATGACATCATAACTAGTATCATCTTATTGATTTCATGCCACAGTATTTTTTTTTATATCATGTACTGTGCAACCCTAGTCTGCTTAGTGCTTGTTGTTGATCCTCAGCAAATGAAAACTGTCTTTTTGTTTTTGCTCAATAACACAGATATACTTCACCAACTCGATCTCTGGAAGTCTTTATGTATTATTAGTGTTGTGTGCTAAGACAAGCATCACTGTTGTTCACACATTGAGAGATACCTTACATCATAGGGCTTGTTGAGGTGAGGTGTGTAATATTGTTTTCTAAGCGATCAGACTTCACTTGATAGGGTAAAAACCAATGTATCAGAGTCAAATCTAAGGACCAAAATATTGTAGAGACTCAGCACCACTCTAGTTGTTGTATATGCAAGAAAAATAGCATTTGAAGCTGTAATCAGCTGTGTACTATTCTTCTGCTTTTTAGACATAATGGTCCCTTGTATGGACTGCAGTCTACAGCAGATGGTCTATAACACTCTCTGGAATAGAGCTCATGTTTAATGGAGGCTTGTTATTCTGGCATGCTGCTCATGAATGAATGAATGTGAGTCTGTCTGGCTGCGAACAGAGAGGGGTCATGCCTTCACAGGATCATGTCATTGCTGTAGGAAAGGTACAAATGAAAATGTACTGGCTTGTAGTGGACATTTGTGTTTAATATATGAATGCATATAGGCTAAACTCTGTATGTGCACACACTGGACATGCATTTTAAATGGATTCTACAGCAGTTGAAGAAGTGGAAAGCTGGCTAATCTTTGGAAAAACATGAAATGTGCTGACAGTTGGTGTTGGAAGGAATGAAGGATAGAGATGAAAATGCTCAATCCTGTTAGACAGCTCACCTGAATACAACTCAGCTTTTATTAAAATTACCTTCACCATCACAGCCAGACAAAACCCTGGAAGGAAAGACAAAACATTAAAGTAGAGGGGAGTTGGGAATTGTTAGGATTCAGGGAATTTACAAATTACACATTGTAATATTAAGGTGCTGTACTTAATAAGTAAGGAATAAATGTTTTAGTGTATTTGCTGGTTACACTTTATTTTTCATTTGCCCTTGTTGCAGTGTAGTTATATATTTAATAGTGCCGGGCAATGATTAATCATGATTAATCGCATCCAGAAGTTTTTGTGTACATAATATATTTGTGTGTACTGTGTATATTTATTATGTATATATAAATACACATGCATGTATACATTTAAGAAAAATATGTTATGTTTATATATTAAATATATTTATATATAATATAAATTATATTAATATAAATATACATGTAAATACATGTCAATATTTTCAAAATGTATACTGTATGTGTGTGTCTTTTATATATAAAGAATAAATATACACAGTACACACACATATATTTTGTAAACAAAAACTTTTTTTTTGGATGAGATTAATCACAATTAATCATTGCCCAGCACTAATATTTAAAGGGGTCATATGATGCCATTTCAATTTTTCCTTTCTCTTTGGAGTGTTACAACTCTTGGTGCATAAAGAAGACTAAAGAAGACTAAAGTCTCAAATCCAAAGAGATATTCTTTATAAAAGTTAAGAGTCAGCCACACCTACCTAAAACGGCTCGTTCTAACACGCCCCCACATACCTACGTCACTATCTGGGAAGATTTGCATAACGCTGCCCAAATGTTCACGCAAAGAAAGAAGGCGTAACTTTTATTCTCGCTGTAGTATTGTT
>NW_015536468.1:756389-763941 GCF_001515605.1 Sinocyclocheilus anshuiensis | reverse complement strand
TTGTATTTACAACACTGTTCCAGAACAGTTCAACCCAAATATTCAGATGTGTCCAGTGCATTTTAATGGAGGACTGTTTACTGATCCTGGGAGAGTGGACTACAATGCCGGCTGTTCTGACTCACAGACTGTAAGTATGTTTTTTTATATTTAAAGAGTTTTTATATTCTATATTTTTTATATTTAAAGTGAGTTTTTTGGGCAGTGTAGAGTATTAGAGTATTAGTGTAGAGTAGGGCTTGTTGTTTGTCATTTCTCCGATCACAAATGCAGACATGGTTTTATGTTTACGCGGCGCGATGCAACGCAACGCGTAAAAAGACAGTATAAGTCATTATAATCCATAATTATGACCCCACTGGATGCAACGAATGCCTCGTTTATAATGGGTTTTCATGTTTTTGAATCATCGCTCCGGCCGGACAGGGCATCATCACAGTATGGTAGGGGCGTAACATTTCCGTCACACGCTTGAGGTATTCGGCCAATCATAACGCACTGGATAGCTGGCCAATCACAGCACACCTTGCTTTTCAGACCGATGAGCTTTGTAAAAATCGACACGTTTCAGAAAGGCGGGGCATAGAGGAGAAACAATAATGTACAGTATGTGGAAAATAATGTGTTTTTTGAACCTTAAACCGCATAAACATTTCATTACACCAAATACACAAAATAATGTTATTTTTAGCAACATCATATGACCCCTTTAAGTGCGGATTAATGTTAATTAATGACATGTATTTGGTTGCATGTAATTATGCATAATTTACTGTTATTAAGTACATGTAACAAGGACACAAAATGTTTCTTTTGTATAGTTTTTGTTTTATATTTTAATTTATTTTATTTGATGTTTTGATTCATTTATTGTATATATTTAGGTTTATATAAACATTTGTTTAATTTATCTGTAAACTAAGACTCTTTCTGTCTGTCAGTCATTTTAGATGTTTCATATATGGGAGCAGGAAGTTGAGATCATGTTAGATGAAGTGGATCATTCAAGTCAAGCACCATATTGAGCTTCATAAGCAGTTATTAGTTTGTCATGGGAGAAGAGTATTTTGCTGCCATTGCTTGTCACAGGGATGACATGTTACTGCTCTCCATCTCTATTAGAGTGCTCTCAGTCGTATAACAGTAGGGCAGGGTTTTGGAAAGTGAGTCTAATTCACTAGCTAATACTGGTGAAACTTCCACTTCCTGTTTACAGCACATTTGAACAACTAAAAATCCCAGTTCCTTATCTCGTTGTGTTTTAGGCAAGAATAAACATTTATAAAATAACCCCGATTTTATTTATTTCTCTTCCAGCAGCAATTTCCAATTTTTTGGCATCCTGGAGGGTCTGGACATAACAGCAGCTAGTTATCTTGTCCTGTTTTCATTTTAATACTCTAAAGCAGCTTGTAGTTCACTAGATTGCAAACGTTTTTCCAGTGACCCCAGTAGACCGTTTCTGGAGGGCAGCGACTGCCCAAGTAACTCTTCCTGCCCGCTCGTCTCTCATTAAAACTCAGTGAGATGCTCATTAGGGTTTAAGTGGAATTAGTATGAGAAGCTCTCTCTTTGCGCTGATGAAGGCAGCCGCGCCACAGTTGTTTTCATTTGTAGCTGTACTTCCCTGAATGCAGTCAGAAACCCTGACCGAGCCCCCTGCTAGCGCGCTCTCTCTCTATCTCTTTCAAACGCATTTTATCCCATGTGCTTTTCAAGGCCAGTAGGCAAGGTAACTGCACAAATTATCTCTGCCTTTACACACCTCACTCTTTTTTTCCCTGTCATGTCTAGAATTTTTCATAGATATAATAAACCATCCTGCTATGCTCAACATCATCTCCTCTCACTCTCATTGGCGCGTTAGGCTAGCATCTGCTTTCTCTCTTGGGTTAGCGCCCACACAACATCATACGCCACGTGTGAATCCACATGTGGTGCCCGCAGCATGTTCCTGTGTGTGTTTTTTGGCTCTGTGTTGCTCATCAAGACAGTCTCACTTCTTTCAAACACAAACACCTGTCTTGCTTTCTCGCTCGCTCATCCTCCATTCTTTTCCCTTTGGAAATGCAGCTTACGTTTCTGTCTTTTTTCCCATTTGAGCAATGAATAAATTATCATAGAAACAACAAGCAGTGCTTGCTGCACTGAAAATACTGGTGTTTTTGTTTGGTACACATGCATGTATGGTTAGGGTTCTGGGAGTATTGTATGAATTGGGAAGCCATCTGTTCACCTGAGAATCACGGCGTGCATTTGTGAGCCGGTCAAGTAAGTGTGTGTACACGTGGAAAGCTTCACATATTAATCGCACTGTATGTTTGTCCTTTCGAGTGTATGTGTACACGCATTTCTTGCTCAGATCTTTGCATCCCCCTGCTGTTCTTGTGACAGTCTGCTGTCAGGGGACTGTGACCAGAGGAGGAATTTCCATATTACTTGAACATTCTCACAGGTTTACTTGATTCTGTGTAGAATACAGCACATCTGGATGTGCAGTCTGCTGCTGGGGAGACAGAGACCCTTTCCAGCTTAGAGAAAGATGCAGTTTTCAAAGCCCCTGCTTCATAATGGGCTTCAAACCCAGTGGTTCTTAACCTTTTTGACTCGGATGCCTCTGTTGTCCAACACAATACTCAAAGGCTATCCAACCCTCCATGTAGGCCAAAATAATGTGGTTACATTTTAGATTGGGGGACACTATTTACTATTAACTAGTTGCTTATTAGCATGCATATTACTAGCATATTGGCTGATTATTATTACTTCTACACCCTTACACCTTGTTTTTGTTGCTTATTTGTGAAAGTTCCTAATTGATTTAGAAAATACAAAATTGTTTTCAAGCCTCCAAAGAAGGGCAACAGGATATTCAGGGTTTCTGTTTTGGAAAAAATAATAAATAATGAATGATGATAAATTCTGAATGTTAAAATGTGCTATCTAGCCCAGTTTCCCAAAAACATTGAAAACTTTTTAATAAAACATTTTAATCATTTAAACTTGTTTAATGATGTACCGAAATTAAAATTCTTAGGGAAGACAAGTATGTGTGTGCAGTCTGTTTGAAGACAGGAAACATGTATAAATCAACCACTTACTATACTAAGAGGAGTATCTTAGTAAATGCAGACAGAAACATGCATAAAATATTGACATTACCATTCAGAAGTTTGGGGTCAGTAAGATTTTTTTTAATGTTTTGGAAAGATATCTCTTGTGCTTACAGTAATGTTGGGTTTCTATTTTAATATATTTTAAAATGCAATTAATTTCTGTGATGTTAATGTAATCAGTTTTCAGCAGCCACACTCCAGTCTTCAAGATCACATTGTCCTTCAGAAATCATTCTAATATGCTGATTTGGTGCTCCAGAGACAGTTGTGCAGCTTAAAAATAAAGTCTGCAAACGGTAGTGCATCTGTTTGAAATATGTATGAAAAAAAATACACTGAAGTTGTAGTCGTGTTTGTTGTTTAGTTGCAATATAAATATAATTACCTAGTTTTAAGTGACACTGATGTGCAGTAACGCGTCTCGTTAACTGTAAATGATAATTCTTTATAACAAGATATCATCATCAGCCAGCAATAAATATGATTAAACGTGCGCACTCTGCTTTTTCTCCATGTCAAATTTTCTGTTATCCACTCTTATAAAGTTGTAGTTTCTTTTTGGCCTTGAAATTCTGCTTGTTTTCTCTTTCAGCCAAAAGTTAAATTTTCAGCAGCCAAAATATTGGAGGATCCCTGCTTGTTAAACTGGCAAAATGAGTTTCCTTGTCATGTTCTATGATTTTGAGCTAAGAGGTCAAGTTCTTTTTGTCTGAATTGGTTGATAATTTGACATAATATCAAAACATTAACTTGACAAATCCTTTCAGAGACTTCATTTAAGTATCTAAACGCTGTACTTGAATTAGAAATGGTTGTCTGACTTAACTGGGGACTTTTCTGTGACGGCCAGCAGGTAACTTTCCTTGAAAAAGACAAAGCGTTACTCAAAAGAGAAGATGCACCACCTCATCTCCTTCTCCCAAGAGCCTCTTGCTGAGATGTCAAAGGATGATGCCATATTGGTTAGTGGTCAGGGATGTATTAGGATGGCAGATTGGGCATCAGTTTGTGAGATAAACAGGTGAGACCCCATAGTTCAATAAGTTCAGGGGCTTCAACACAGTAACATTTACATGCAAATTGAGCAGGACCTGCTGTTGGCATTATGCTTGTGTTTAATTGAATAGTTGCTATTGTGTAAGAGGTACGACCCTGATCGCTGCACTTAATGCAGACACACACGTGCATCTCACTAATACAAGGCTGCATGAGTGTTTCGTGTTTACATTTGTGTGTGTGGTCTGAGCTCTTGATAAGCTCATGTGTAGTACCGGCAGGTGATGTTTTTCCTTTGTAGTCTTTGTGAGGTAAAATGCACAATTAATGCAGATGAGATATTTAAAGCTCAAGGCCTGGCACTAACCAGTGTCATGCATATCTTCTTTCTTTCTCTTGCTCGTTCACTCTTTTTCCTGTATAAGTTTAGGGCAAGATTTTATTTAATTTATTTTTTTATTTTTTTGATAGAAGTCTCTTATGCTCACCAATTTATTTAATGTAAAATACAGTAAAAATAGTAATATTGTGAAATATTACAGTTTAAAATAATTAACAATTATATAACAAAATAATTAACATGTTTTCCATGTTTATAATTTTTTTAATATAATTTATTTCTGACATTTATGACAGCTAAATTTTCCACAGACTTTACTCCAGTCTTCAGTGTCACATGATCCTTCAGAAATCATTCTATGTCAGTTTGGTTCTCAAGAAACATTTCTTAATTTCAGTGTTGAAAATAGTTGTTTCTTAATATTTTTGTAGAAACCTCAAAAGAACTGCATTTATTTAAAATGGAACATTTTGTTACTATGAAAAAAAAACTGAATAAATGTTAATTTCTTTAAAAAAATCTTACTGACCTTTTGAACTGCAGTGTACTTTGCTATACAGTTTTGGTAACACTTTATAATAAGGTTCTATACTTTAGCATTAGTTAATGCAATACCTAACATGAAATGAAATGAAATAACAAAGATCAATATTTTTACAGCATGTATTAAATTAGGGTCATTTCAGTCTCTATATACACATTTTTTAAGATTTCATGTTGTATAATTTAACATTAAGTTAGTGTTATGAAACGTGAAATAACAACGGACAGTAGTATTTTTATAATGTAACTTAAACTTAGATGTATATGCTTTAATGTATACAGTATGCTTTATCATGATACCTAATGCATTATCAATGTTAACAAGTTTAACCGTATTACAAGGGGTTTCCACAGTTTTATCCTAATTTTAAGACCAAACTCAAATTGCATAATTTCCTGTCCGATTAAGTGGACCCAATAACGTTAATATAAAAACATTAAATGTTTATAATAACTGTGTTTTTTTAACTACAAGCCTGATACTGACACAGAGTTATACATGAAAATGATTTGATCCCTGCCTGAACAGATTTATATCTATTCATGCATTTGTGCATTGATAAAAGCTAGATTTGAGGCGCAGTGAAATATAACAAAACACAGATGTCACAAGATGCGCTTTTAAAAGTTGGATTGTATTTAACTTGCGTCTCAAAATGTGGGGCTCCACCTGAAATGCTGAAAACCATAAACAGTGAGATGCCACAGCTCTGACAGAACCTGCACAATTTAATGGTGTTCTTCTTTAAGTAATGGACATTTCCAAGGTTGAAATAAAGTGATATTTCACTTTTGAAATCTATCTTCTGTCTTAAATCAAACCAAAGTTTTTCCTCAAACTGTTGGGCAGAAGCAAATAGTAGAAACTTGGTTTAAAATGAAAGTTACTTGATATTAATTAGTTTATTGAACAGTTGCATAAAAGCAATATCACACTCACAGTCGTGCTGTTGTAATGACCGCCTACAGACAAATCGCAGCCAGACAGCGAGCTAGAGTAAATGTTCTCTTCATGAGTTTGGTCTCGCCTGTGCTGCCTCATCAAAACGTTGAGTCATTCTGTCTAAAACCGCCTTGGCGCACCCTCACTTGCCTCTTTCCTCTCTCTTCATTTCCCACTCATAGTCTGCGTCGGAACCATAGATGCTGATTCACTCTCCAGCCTGAGGACACCAAATAATAAGAAAGTCGGTCACATGATAAAGGCCGTTCCTCCGTGCACTTCCTGCCTAATCTAGGCTAACGATGACCTTGGGCCTGTGCTTACACCACACATACACACACATACAGAGAGGGTTTCTGGTTTGGGGATACAGAAAAGATTGAGAAGGGAGAGGGGACTAGGGAGATGGAGAGAGAAATGAGGTTTAGGAAAGATGGAGATAGAGAGAGAGAAAGACAGAACAAAAGGAAAGGAAATGAGAGAGAGGGAAGTATCGAGGGAGACGGGAGAGAGGTGAGGATGAAAGGAAGGGAAGATGGAGGAGAGGAAGAGGAGATAAAAGACAGAAAAGGTGTGTTGGTGCAGGGAGGGAGACTGACTGGTGGTGTGAGATGTGTGTGTGTGTGAAGGCTGCTGTAGATTCTCACTGGGCCGTTCATGCAAGGAATGGGATTTCAGGATTCACTGTCCACTCTGCCTAAAGGAGAGAGAGAGAGAGAGTGAGAGAGAGAACATGTTCTTGTGTGTTTCTGGTGTATGTGCAGTATAAAATAGCTACAAAAGATCCTATGTGACTTCACCGGTGGATTTATCAACGATGGGCTCTGAGGGATTTCTGCCTCCCAGGCCACATGCGCACAGCCTTTCAAAGTCAACATCAAATCTATATTTTTATTCACACTTATTTAAGGCCTGTTCTTGTTTTCGTTCTGCACAATTCATTTGTGCATATTTTATAAATGACGTAGGCTAACATCACAAGCCAGGAACCCTAAAACACCCTTAAAGAGCAGGTCATATGTGTCCTAATATTGTGTTGGAGTCCCCTACAACTGGTTTAAATGCATCTAAGGTCAGAAAACCTTGTAATTTTCTCAGAATATACATTTAATATTAGAGTCATTTGCCAGTGATTTCGAAACTATTCATTCCAAGCAAGTTTGGAGCAAACCCCTCCCTTCCATAAGCCTACTCTGCTCTGATTGGTCAGCTGGCCAAGCCTGTTGTGATTGGCACAGAGAGGAGTCCTTGAGCAAGTTAGCGAGCGCTACCATTGACAAAGCACCTTTACATAAAACAATAATATAGTGCTCCAATCCGTTCTTATAATAATGACAATGATAATATAATAAATACAAAAACACTGCAAGCGAATCGTGCCCACAGCTAAAATTTAGCTGCTAAACTGTGAACACTTAAAACAATAATGGTGGATACGTTAGCCGAGTGCTAACGTGACTAACTGATGAAACAATACAGTTTGTAAACCAAAATATGTCTACTGTAATGTTTGAAGAACGACAGACAAAAGACGCTCCGTCTTAACTTTTAATCAGAACGCAGAACAGCTGTATCACAGGCGCACCAGCCTAACTAACTCGCTCGTCTCTCCCG
>NW_015536468.1:754483-755465 GCF_001515605.1 Sinocyclocheilus anshuiensis | reverse complement strand
TCCAAGCAAGTTTGGAGCAAACCCCTCCCTTCCATAAGCCTACTCTGCTCTGATTGGTCAGCTGGCCAAGCCTGTTGTGATTGGCACAGAGAGGAGTCCTTGAGCAAGTTAGCGAGTGCTACCATTGACAAAGCACCTTTACATAAAACAATAATATAGTGCTCCAATCCGTTCTTATAATAATGACAATGATAATATAATAAATACAAAAACACTGCAAGCGAATCGTGCCCACAGCTAAAATTTAGCTGCTAAACTGTGAACACTTAAAACAATAATGGTGGATACGTTAGCCGAGTGCTAACGTGACTAACTGATGAAACAATACAGTTTGTAAACCAAAATATGTCTACTGTAATGTTTGAAGAACGACAGTCAAAAGACGCTCTGTCTTAACTTTTAATCAGAGCACAGAACAGTTGTATCACATGCGCACCAGCCTAACTAACTCGCTCGTCTCTCCCTCATTAACCCTATAACTGCCGGTGCAGCAAAATAAACAGCAATTTCACAATGATTATAAAGTCTGTGTGCTACACTGCATTCTTTATTATTAAACAAAGTAGTTAGAACAATGTCAGTCTACATTAATCGACACATTCTTAGGAAATAGTGGGTTCACAGCGAATTATCAGAACTACTTCAGTAAGACAGAATATCGTGCTTTACCTGGAAACCTAAAGCTGCATATTAAATATCAAACTTGATATTTTGAGCACTCAATTGAAAATGTACACAACGTATCAGTTGTACTTACAGGTTGTGGTTCGGGGGGCTTAGTCCAAATTAAGAAGATTAGAAGCCAACGAAGATAAAAGCCAAGATTAGAGAAGCAGTCCTTGGTAAAATGACATGCACACAACAAATGATGTAATGTAAACAATGATGATGATGTAAACACACTGACTAGCGCAAGTGTTTGTGGGCAGGTCAGACTCTGTTCATATTTCGCGGGCAGGCGGGGATTATGCAAATGTGTTAC
>NW_015536468.1:712368-754109 GCF_001515605.1 Sinocyclocheilus anshuiensis | reverse complement strand
CTTAACTTTTAATCAGAACGCAGAACAGCTGTATCACAGGTGCAGCAGCCTAACTAACTCGCTTGTCTCTCCCGCATTAACCCTATAACTGCCAGTGCAGCATAATAAACAGCAATTTCACAAGGATTATAAAGTCTGTGCGCTACACTACATTCTTTATTATTAAAAGAAATAATTAGAACAACGACAGTCTACATTAATCGACACATTCTTAGGAAACAGTGGGTTCACAGCGAATTATCAGACTAAATTTCAGTAAAACAGTAATATCATGCTTTACCTGGAAACCTAAAGCTGCACTAGTTATACATCACATATTAGCACAAAAAAACCTAGATATTTTGAGCACTCCATTGAAAATGTACACATAATGTGTCCATCGTACTTACAGGTTGTGGTTCGGAGACGCTTGTTGGTCCAAATGAAGATTAGAAGCCAACGAAGATAAAAGCCAAGATTAGAGAAGCAGTCCTTGGTAAAATGACATGCACACACCAAAAGGTTCGAATTGTATTTCTGTGGTATCCTTGAACACAGCGTCTTCTCAACATGATGTAAACACACTAACTAGCGGAAATGTTTGTGGGCAGGTCAGACTCTGTTCGTATTTCGCGGGCAGGCGGGGATTATGCAAATGTGTTACTCAGTGACATATACCGGTAACAGGCAAAAGATTCGAAAATATGACGACTCATTAAGGCGATTCAGAATCGACTCGCTTTTGAGAGACAATATCTTTATCATGCACTTTTTTGATTAACAACTTTGCAGATTGTTTTCATATATGGATAACTACGTTATAAACTGCAAAAGAGATATTTTTCAAAAACCCATATGACCTGCTCTTTAAACAATAAACAGTTCATTTCATGATCAGTCTATTCCCAATGGATAAGATAAAGTCCAATTTTTGGTTCTCATCAAACTTCCTAATTAGAACTGCATGATTTTAGGAAAAAAATATAATTGCAATTTTTTTTCCCCTGATTTCTGCAATTTAATATTAGTATTGTTTTAAAAGATCAGTATCAATATGACTATTATTATTACTAAATAAAAAATTTACCAAAAGATATACAACTATTGTAGTATTTTAATATATGATAATACAGTATTTTACTATACTATATAATGGTAGTGTTATAAAATAAGGTTATTTTACAGTACAACTACTAATAGTTACAATGTAAATTATAAATTGCAATACTAATAATGTTATTTTACAGTACAACTACTAATAGTTACAATATATAACTTATAAATTACAATACTAATTGTAACAAAGTTCTTCGATCGGGAAGGAGGAGGCGGGAACCGGCGAATGTTTAAAAAAAAAACTTTAATAATAAAATAAACACAAAATAGCACGACAGCCCCTCGCGGACGACTGTCACGCACAAACAGAACCAAAACACAAAATAAACTCCAGGCCTGGTCCTCTCTCGTTCAACACGCATGAGCAACTCCCCAATCATGGCGGACATTTTCACTTACTCCACCGGCCTCGCTCCGTTCCCACAGCTCTCGGCCCCGCCCCACTCGTCACATACCCTCATCCCCCATCGCAGGCCAGGGGGTACTCCCGAGACTGTGCTCTACTCCCCCCTCCCCCCCTCCAGGGGAGCCGATCACGGCGGCTGCGGCGTACCTGGGGGTAAGGTCAGACAGATGAGGCGAGAGAAGAGGAGACGGAAGCATGAGGAGAGACCGAGACGAGAGAAAAAAAAAATTGTGTTCCGGTTCCCAGACACACTGCCGCTCGGCCCTCCACCAGCTGGGTAAACTCTTCTGCGATGCCTGGCGGCAGCACTGGATAGCCCTCGGTAGATGGCCCGACACTCCTTCGCCGCCCTCGGTGGACGGCGACGGCTCCTCCGGGTTCGGGGCAGCCGGCAGGAGTCCCCTGTTCCCTGCTCCTCCCCATCATGGCGGATGGCAGCAGGCTCCGGCCTTAGGCGAACGGCGGCGACTCCTCCGCTCCCTCACGGACGGTAGCCGTCCCTCCACAAACCAGGCGGCCGGCAGCGAGTTCGTCCGTCCCCCCGGCAACTCACTCCAGCCCACCGCCTCGAGCGTCGATGGCGGCAGACTGCTCCGCCATGCTCGATGGCACCGCGGACTCGCCACAGCGGCGAGGGCTCTCTGGCAGCGTGTCCTTCCTTCCTCCCGGGTTTCGGCACCAATGTAACAAAGTTCTTAGATCGGGAAGGAGGCGGGAACCGGCGAACGTTTAAACAAAACTAATAATAAGATAAACACAAAACTTAAAATAGCGCGACAGCCCCTCACGGACGACTGCCGCGCACAAACCGAACCAAAACATAAAATAAAGTCCAGGCCTGGTCCTCTCTCGTCTTGCACTGTCGTCACTCTTCCTTTTATCCTTCCGGAGCTCCTCCGTGGGACTCGAGACCGGTGAGTGGCACAGGTGTCGTGCATTATCACTTACTCCACCGGCCTCGCTCTATTCCCACGGCTCTCGGCACCGCCCCACTCGTCACACTAATATTTATGGCTAATGTTTAATACTTATACAAATATGGCAAAGAAATTTTAGGTTAAACCATCAAACCTTTGATTTTGAAGCAGCATTTACTGTGAACTAAGCTGCTACGAGACACTGAAAACACTGGATCATGAGCTGCACGTGTAAATGAATACAGTGCCGCACTTCACTCTGAAACATGAAGCATATAATTATTTATTTAAATCACAGCCTTTGCGATTTGATAATCTTAAATTGCAGTCATATCACGGTGCATATCTGTGCAGCCATAATATAATATATATATCAAATTTTGGAAGTAAGATGTTGACTTTCCCTCATTAGCTCAGAGTTCTCTGACTCATAATGAATGTTCAGTTGTAAGGACACACACTCACACAGCTTTTGCTCCTCCCGGCCTCCTCCACACCTGTGCTGTGCCCACTGCTGCCCGTCTGTCATCTGTTATTTATAGAGCACGACTGACCTCGGATCAGACTGACTAAGTTCAGATTGAGGTTTGTTCTCCCAAGATGAACCTCTGTTAGTCTAGAGTCTGTCTTGGTCTCTTCTCCTTCTCATTCAGTGTCTCTCTTTCTCATTCTTTGTCTCACACTGCCAAAAAATGCTTCTTTTAATCAGTATCTTTGTCCTGTTTTGCAGGAAAATCATTTAAACATCATTCAAAGAAGATAAATGTACTCAAGCAGCTTTTATTTTATTTTTTTAGAGAATGTATGTTTAATTAATTGAATTTATTGTCTTACTCTTTTTTTATTTATAGTGTTCCAGTGTCTACTGTCTACATAAAGATCATAATAGAAAATATAGTAAGTGATATTTCAGACTCTACTTGCAGTTTATTCAAATAGAGTGCAACAGTGCAGTCCTAAAGTAAAAAATCCAATTAATTTTACATAGGGGAATTGATTTTTAACAATAACTTGTAAACCGGTAAAGACAGGCCTACTGTAAACTCTGAGGTTGTTACTCAATCAGTGATATGTTTTTTGAAGATATTAGCCTGCATTATTAGTATTTATTTATTTATTTATTTATTTATTTATAATAATCATGTTTAAAAATTTCTGGTGGAAAAACTACATTAGCCATGATTCTACATGATTCTCCACCAATCAGACAAACAAAACAAACAATTGCAAAACTGCTAAATATTATACATTTTGTAATTTATTATACTTAAGTTTTAAATATTTGTTTGTTTTCAATATATGCACCATATTTTGCAAATAAATGTACATGTTGTATATGTTGTATATACAATATAATATATAAAACATAATTTTCCATCATTTTTAATTTGGTCGTTAAAGTCATTTGCAATTCTATTTGCCCTCATTAAAGCCGTTAAGTACACAATCTTGTACCGTTGTCTTTTGTCTGATTTTCTTATTTTGTTGCTTCAGATTCAGTGCCTTCTTTGTGAAGGATGCATGTGTATTCTGAGGTCATCATATTATTCATAATTGTGCTGCCTACCTTATAGAACAGGCTGATAACTAAGATTTAAAATAGCAGTCTCTGTTTATGACTGATTATTTGTGAAAGATTGTTTATGAGCAGCTAATGTTCTTCTCAGTTTGGAGGTTTTGTGTGTTTGATCTAGACAGCTATGAGTTGTTTGATTTCCCCACACAGATGTATCATCTGAAGAATACATTGCAGATTTCATAAAGATGCGAGCGTGTTTGTGTGCACGAGATCTCAGCTAATCAGTGTGCGCCGTTGGAGAGGAAGTGTCCGCGGTGATGGAGGCATGCATCAGATGCTGGACTGTATCGGCAGCTTGCGGTTAATGGAGAGCGGTGGAGTCCCTGATGGGAGGTGGAATAATGGCCCCTGATTTGGACAGCCAATCGAGGGGAGGAGGAAGTGAGAGAAAGTCTTTATTTTAAATATATAAAGGAGATAGAAATGGCATCAGACAATAAACAGATTAGAAGAAAGATTTACAGAGGCACTGGAGATGACGAGATGAATTTTATATGGAGTGAAATAAAGAAGTGAGCAATGGAGGAGAGAGGTGGGGGGCCTTTTCAGTCACCCTGCAGGAGGTGGAAAATGCAGTGATTTGCTGTGGTGCTGTAAGTTAGCACACTTGGGCCTGGCAGAGTAAGTGCTGCTTGTGTTAAGATGGTTTTTCTGCAGTGTCAAAGCACAAAGACAGTGTTGGGCAGTAACTGTTACTGTAATTTGATTACTTTTTTAGTAACGGAGTAATTTAACGCGTTATAATTTTCAAAATAGTAATTAGAGTATAGTTACAAGCCGAGGTCTCTATACGTTACTGCCGCGTTACATTGCTGACAGAATGCAGTGTTTTATAATCTAGAGATTGTAAAAAGGATGTAGCACACGCACTGTCGAGTCAAGTGCCAGTGGATTAGAGACCTGCTCCTTGCTGCTTGGTGCGGGCGGGTAGACACGTGTGTGTGTGCGGGATGCAGGAGAATAAAATGATTCACGGGACTCCCACAAAATAGAAATATCTAAACAAAAAATATCTAAAACAAATAAATTGTTATTCATCTATTGCACAAAAGCAACATGAACTAATATAAAATATAAACGATTAACAGGTGCAAGCGTATGCAGAGTTTCTATTTAGGCTATAACACGTGTTCGCTGCGTTGAGCAATGCAGTGCTGAAATTTGCATGCCCACTAATCCTCACATTATAACACACGAATTGTAGACATTATGAAAGATTTATTATGCATATATTTGTGTTATAAAAGAGATTTGTGAGATTGCGATGAACTGAGATGTCTTTTAGAGATTATAAATGCAGCGCTCTTTGCTGGCATTCTGCCATGCCAAACCATGCACGCAGCAGCCGCTTGCTTTAGTTAAAAATAACAGTGTTCTGTGAATGTTGATGCTTTAATAACAAATATTAATCGGGAGCGTGTATGCTGCGATTTAATACATTTCATGGAGAAAAAAGTAACGTAACTAGTAATGTAACTAATTACTAATTACTTTTGAAATAAAGTAATCAGAACAGTAACGTGATTACTTTTAAAAGGAGTAATCAGTAATTTGATTACATTTTCAGAGTAACTTGCCCAACACTGCACAAAGAACACACATACATATGCCATACGTGCATTAATGTACCCCATAACACCTTTAGTTAGACCCTTACAGACCCTCTTCGCACTTTAAGTGTACATGCAGTGCCATTTGCCATGTGCTATAAGTATTTTCTGTGGAATTGCACATAGAAAATGTCCCTTTTAAAAGTCTTTGTGTGATAAGCGTTCTGGTTTGCTGACATGTCTTTGGAGAGCGGGTTGTTTAGTCGGATTTTAGTGGCAGAAGTGTAGTGAAGCAGCTAACATTGTTTACAGAACCTTTAACTTCCATAATATTATACATTTGACTGAATCAGAAATTCAACAGAAAATGACAAACGTTATCCATTGGGATTTGATTGGATTGTGGATGTTAGTCTATGGTATTGTTGTGATGATTACGAAGGCAAGCGTCACTGTCATTATTCTTCATATACTGTACTAAGGGTTAGGTATGTGAATAGGTACACTACCATTCAAAAGTCTGAGGTCAGTGGGATTATCTTTTCTTAAAAGAAATCAATACTTTTTTCAGCAACAACACATTCAATTGATCAAAAGTGACATTAAAGACATTTCAAAAGATTTATATGTCAAAGAAACGCTGTTCTTTTGAACCTTCGATTCATCAAAGAATTGTGAGGGGGAAAAGTATCTCACTTTCAACAGTTTAACTTTGACAGTAATAAAAAATGTTTCTTGAGCACCAGATCAGCATATAAGAATGATTTTGGATAGATCGTGTGACTCTGAACACATTTTTTAACAGTTTTTAATCTTTGAAAGGCAGCTCTGATAAGCATTACAGACTTCTTTCAGAAACGTAAAAAAATAGTTTATTGCCATGAAAACGGTTGAAACCATTGTTTTGTGGACACACAGAGAAGCTCTCTTACATACATGCTCAGTTTCATAACTATACAGTGATTTCTGTGGCTTTGTGGTTTTGTAACATACTCAGACAGTGGCCACAACAGGGATCACCTGCGGTTTAGTGGAAGCCCTTCAACACAGGAGAACCCTGCAGCACCTTTAGGCTTTATCTTATTCACATTACATTAGTGAGAGAAACACAGAGCCAAAGATCGAACCATTTCTCCATTTTATGCATGTTTCTGTTAATTCATGAGTGTTTTCCTGTGCTTTGTGATTCCAGCTGTGTTGAAGACTAAGGCTTTGGAGTTCGGGTTGAGTATATGTTCTTGTTTGAATAAATATAATTGTGTTACTGTGTCAATTGTGTGAAAAGTTATAAGAATATGAATAATTATGGGCAATGTGTCATTTTTTTTTACATTAATCTTAGCCAACATGATTTAATTTTGAATTGAATGTTTAATTTAAATGTTTAAAATTTGAAAGCAAATGTTTTCTAGACTGATGAAATCACTAAAGTCACATGGATGCACAAACTTTGTAAAGGAACCCATTTAAATCTGTTTTCTCAGTGTCCTTTAAAAGGCTCTAGGTTATACCAGATGTTAAGCTGAACCCAATATTGAGTCAAAATTATTTTCTGTGCTTATCAACTGCATACACAGATGCTGTCGGCGGAGCTTTAAGGGATGGTTCACCAAAATTCTGTCATCAGTTACTCACCCTTATGTCATTCTAAACCTGTATGACTTTATTTAGTGAAACACAAAAGAGGATATTTTGAAAAAAAAAAATATATATATATATATATATATATATATAATTTTTTATTTTTTGGTCCAAAAAGTATAAGTCAGTGTGGTCTAATGATTTGATTCCAGTGACTTTCATTTTATAGACAAAAACAGTCCAAACATTCTTCAAAATATCTTCATGTGTGTTTCACTGAAGGAAGTATTTGGTTGCAAATTAGAATATTCAATTTTTAATAGTCAATTTCTCCCAAATATAGTACGGTTACTCTAGTGCTTTACACCCCTGGTGTGTGTTTGTGTTACCCGTGAGGCTGCGAGCAAGTGTGTGACTTGGAAAGGAGTGTAGCGTATTAGTCAACAAACTACGTGTGAGCCAGTAAACGTATAGATCAGAGCTTGTCAGTGCGCACCGTGCTCTGCGTATTGCAGGAGCATAAATCAGAGGGAAGACATGATAACACCGAACTCAAGATAACACCATACACAGCCATACCACAGCCGAGATATGAGGCGCTGAAAGGCCTGTCTTCATTTTCTTGATTCGTTTTAGACCATGTAGGCTGCTGTTGTTGTTTAAACCCTGCACTGGATTTGAAATTCGTGAAAAATCACATTATTGTTATATTGAATATTTAGTTTCTGTTTCAGAACTCATTTTGTGCGCCCACTCTTTGAGAATCCATGCGTTTGTGAGTTTCTTGAGTGCTCCATATTGCAGTTTATTTTGGCCAAGTACCACCCACTTATACAGGAAGAGACCGCCTGACCAATATCTAAAGCAACAAACCATAATTAATTTGTTTTTTTACTTGCCTTTTACGGGTGGTTTTATCTGAAATATCACCTCTAGCACCAATCCAAGATTTTGCACGGTGACATTTTATTTTAAGGTCCAATTCTCGCTATTAGCAAACCATTAACTATGACTTTTGCCTCAATAAACTCCTAATTTGCTGCTTATAAGTAAGCTAGTTGTTAATTTTAGGTATTGGGTAGAATTAGGGATGTAGAATATGGTAATGCAGAATATGTGCTTTATAAGTACTAATGAACAGCCAAGATGTTAATAATAGGCATGCTAATAAGTGAGAATTGGTCCCTAATATAACTAATATTTCGATGGAAAGTTTAATTGTAAGGAAATGGATAGATTAGTTTTTCAATTTTGCTTATGTATCTGTGTGTGAATTGACATTTGTCCTTAAAGTGATAATGAAATTCTTTATATCATTTACACACACTCATGTCGTTCCAAACTTGTATGACTTTTTTAAGATCATTTTTGTCCATGCAATTAAAGTCAGTTGTGTCCAATGTTGTTTTGGCATTCAAAAAATCTCTGAATTCTTATTTTTGGGTGAACTATCCCTTTAACTATCACATTGATGATGCACAGGAGACTATGAACAATGCAGTGGCACCCATTATCCACTAGCTGCTTATTACGGTCTGTAATACAGTGTTAAATCGGTTCTTCTTTCCCCCAGCAGCAGCTTCATCTCTGCCTCCACCTTTCAACAACACATCTGCCTCCAGCCCCCACCGTTGGCAGCCCTAATGCGAAAAGAGCCACGTGTATGAAAGCGAGAGAGTGAAGGGCACCCTAAATGAGCAGTGTCCTCTGACAAACAACACTCCTCACCTTAACTAGATATCTCCCTCCCTCACCATCCGCTCAGTCACCCTGCAGGGACCCAGTTTAGTTTCACACCGCACGCAATTGCATGCACACGCACACCTGCAAACAGCCGATCGATAGCGGTGCCGCAGGGAGCCTGATCAATATTGGCTGAATTTGGAGCAGCGGGAGAGCGACAAACTAGCCGAGACCGTTTCCCGGCGTATATCGGCTTCAAGGGAGCCCACACGGCTTACTCTGTCTGAAATGTGTTGTTGTATGATGCATTTGTGTTACATTCATTTGCATCTTTAAGCATACAAGAGCTCTCATGAAATCCACTAGCGTCCACTTACACAGTCACCCTGTTCATTAAAGATGTTGGATGCAGAACCGAAGCACAAAGATGTTGTAAAGAACATTTTGTCCTGGTGAATTTGAAGCCTCGTTTCTAAACCTGCCGCTGGAGGTGGAATATTAGCGAGGTTTTGGAGTAACAAAAGCATGAAGGCACTTTGTGGGAATCATAATTAGATCTGCGGCGTTCGGTTGAGGAAATGAGGGCTAAGATTTCTCAAGCTCTGTGGAGTTCTTTATGATAAAAATAAGCATTTATGAAAAGTCTTAATTAAAAGTTTATTGCCGACAGACGGGTGACGTGGATGTTGCCTTTATGCGTCTGTTTGTGTGAGGCGAGGGGAGCAAGATAAGATCTCAGAAACCTGACTAGGATGTTGCACGGCCATATTTGAATACGTCTGAATGCACACATAAAGGCGTGTTGTTACTATTCCTGATTTGGTCAGAAAAGACCCCCTTCTGAGTGACAGGAACCGAGGCCTGTGAAAATGGCAAATCCAATTACTTTATGCAAAGTGAGATTGGTTGTATTTTTATTAAGAACAAAATAAAACTTGCGTTCAAATCTATTAATGGCAACTCGTACGCAAATAGCAGATTGCTTTGATGTGGCGAGAGCAAATGAGTTTTGGAGAACGAGTCAGAGGCGACTCGACAAAGTGCATCAAAAAAATGCATCTGAAAGCCAGCGAAGAACTTCTAAGAGCCTTTTTTATTTTAATTTTATCACCGTCTCTCTCGCCCCCTCCCACTGCTATCTCCCATCATTTCTTTCTTTTAATAAGCCATCATTTAGCGAGTCTGACTGCTTCCTCAAACATGTTTAGCATTGATCTCTGGGCCTGTGGCCTGCCTGTCTGCGTCATAGCAGACCCTAGAATAGGGTCATCTCCCATAACACCAGCTATGCCTAATGAAATCTCTTCCCCTCCTGACCCACGGCCTGATGAGAAATTTGTGCCAAGAACCTTTAGTGTTTTGCATAAATTAAATGTGAAGTGTGTTTTTTTTTTTTCCTTACGAAATGCTTTCTCCTGTCCTTGGTTAGTGTGGAGAGACTGATATGTCATATGTTGACTTGCCAAATTTTTGAGACATCTGACATGTCAACTTCTGGCAAATGCTGGTTATCGATACACATTTTCCAATTAGTTTTTGCTTCAAATTCTGATTCCCAAGATCTTGTTTTGAATGAGATTCCATTTTATTTGATTCAGATTCACCACTGGAAGCCAAGATAACTAGCAACCATTCAAATATAAGTAACTCGTGAGTTTGTGAGACTTTTTGAATGGTTCTTTTTTTTTTTCACTAAAAATAAATATTTCATAAGAGTCATTTGTTGTGAATCAGATCATGGGCTGATGATTTATTGGTGGTGGCTTAAGTTTAGCATATTTTTAATTTGCTTACTGTCTGAGTAGGTACTACATTTGATGACAAACAACTTTTGTGAATGTTAAAGTTGAATAATTTATATAGTATGAATGTGTGTAGTATTAATGAAATCTGGACATACTACATTCGTCATGCTGGCTTTGTCATGTGATCCACGCCATCAGTTGCCGTGGTTAACTGAATTCACTGTAGCATCCCTCGATTGCACACTTCGAAATCTCATCTGTAGTATGTCATCCATGTACTTTTCACCTACTGTTTTGTGAATACTACAAATTTGACCATACTACTCATTTCACATAATGTTTTTGAGAAATAGCATTTTCGGACACAGGAATAGTTCTATTTTATTTCTTTTTATTATTATTTATATTTTATTCTAATAAAAGATCATTTAAGAATCAATAACATGGTTGTTCAAATTTAACACTTAAATGTCCTACTTTTTTTTACTTATTTATTCATCATTTCTGTTTGGTGCTTCTAGTGACAGAAAAATCACACACAATTCACCCTCAGAATTGCTATTAAACTCAGTTTATGCATTTCTCCCTGTTTATTTGGTCACCTCTATGAGTTTGAGACTTCTCTGTGCGGTTGTGCGTGATGTGGCTATAGATCCAGGTTGTATATGAGACTGTAAAAGTGTAATTTGCTGCCTGGTGATTCACATTTCTTTTATTATTAATGAACTTGCCGAAAAGTTATGAATGCTTTGATTCTATGTGGCATTGTTTCATTGTGTGGGAGGGAAAAAAACAGAAAGGAGAAAGTTTTCAGAGCACCACCTTCTTTCTTCTCTCATCTGTGGCCGAAGGGTTGTTCTCCCCATCCCCTCCCCCCTCCTCATCTTCCCCATTTACACCGTCAGACCCTGCAAGCTGAACATTGCATTTGACCTTTGCAAAAACAATTTGGAAAGCGTGAGGATCCAGTAGGCGTGAAAATGACTGTGTGGTTAGAAGCCTGGAGTGGAGAGACTGTAACTCCCACCATGTGTGTGTGTGTGTGTGTCCTTGCTGAGATTGAGGCCTAACCACCATATTGACTTGAGGCTTGAGGTGCGAGTGAAGTGGCTCTGGGGGTTCAGACAGCCCTCACTGAGCTTCATATATACTGCAGTGAGGGCATCATCATTAACCTCAACATCTCAGTCCATCCACTCAGAATTCACATTAGCTGATATACAGGCCAAAGTGATGTCAAGATAAAAGGTGAGGGAGAGAGCGAGGACGGGGGGTTTTCTGGGAAGATGAGGGTGCAGGCAGCCTTTAGAGAATGAGATCACACAGCAGGAGGGCCGTGATAACACACACACACACTCACTCACACACCTGCGATTCAGAGGATGCGCCGCAAATAATCATCATCCGTCAATTTGACGGACTGGGTTGTAAATTTTCCATCATGCTCCATTGTTATTTTCATTTGCCCGAGAATGATATAGATGTATGGCATTCTGTTTATATGTACACATTTGTTCTTGACATACCCAATACAAACATTTTCAATAATTAATAATGACAAGACATAGCCTATGCGTGCAAAAACCCGCACTTTCATCTGTGGGTAGTTAGAGAAAGGACAAATTTAAATCGCATCATATGACCCCTTTAACCTTCTAGTTAACCTAGCTGTCATGTACTCTACTGTTAAAAAGTTTGGGGTCAGTTAGATTTTTTTTGTAAAAAAATATTAGTTTTATTCAGCAGGGAATAATACATTAAATGCATTAAATGCATTAATGATTTTAGATTGTTGCAAAAGATTTCAAATAAATGCATTGCTATTTAAGTTTCTATTCATCGAAGAATCCCAAAAAAATAACATAATTTGCTCAAAAATATTAAGCAACACAACCATTTTCAACATTGATAATAATAGGAAAATGTTTCTTGAGCAGCAAATCAGTATATTAGAATGATTTCTGGATGATCATGTGACACTGAAGACTGGAGTAATGGCTGCTGAAAAATCAGCTTTGCATCACAGGAATGAATTATATTTCAGAATGTAGGCCTATTAAAATAGAAAACAGTGTATAAATGCAATGCAATTTGTGCTATACCAGTTATAATTTACGTCTGTATGATTTCATTTAGGTCTATAACTAGGCATCACATAATGGAGGCTATATTTGAAGTTCATAAGTATTTATAGAATTAAAATCAAGCATTTCTGTAAATCTGACTTTATTCATTTGAGCGCAAAACCAAATTATTGTAAAAGTCAAAAAAATCTTCCCAGTTTTCAAATTGCATGTTATTGTTCAGTCATTTTTTTTGTATTTTCAATATGGCATTCACTGCAAAAATTATATTCTTAACAAGTAGCTTTGTAATGTTTCAGTTTAAATATTTAAAAATCCCTAAAAACAAGATGAATTTGCCTATGAAGCAACACTGCATAAGAAATTAAGACTTGCTTTCAGCGAATGTATCTGTAATATGAGTGTATTGTAATATTTGTCACTTGTTTGAAGCAAGTTAAAACAAGTGAAAAGACAAAATACACTTTTTATTGAAGATACATGCTCTGAAATCTAAATCTTATGCAGTGTTGCGTCTCCAGTAAATTCGAGACAAGAAAAAAAAAACAAGACAAAACAAACTCTTCTAAAGTCAGTTTTTGTGGTGTTAATTTCACAAGAAAGAGATACTTTTAACTAGATATTTTAGCTTTACCAAGTGCTGTGTTGCAGGTTCTTGGCTTTTTCCTTTTATTTATGTGTTTGGAAAGGGACTATGTACAGTAAATGTACAAGTTTCCAATTATTATTGTATTGTACAAGATTTAGCCAATGGCAAATTTTCATTCATTGAACATTATCTCATGAATTCCAGTAAGAGTCTCTCATTTCTCTCCCCAAATCCTCACTCACATCTATTTTTGTTTGGGCACTTTTTTTTTTGTCCTGCTTGCTTCAGTTTATGTCCCTATTAGCCTCATTACTGTGGTATTTTTCTTTCTAAAATAGGAAAATGCAATAGACTAGATGTCAAAATAGCTGATGCAATTATGTTTTTAAACTTCAGTAAATGGCAGAAAACTTACGATTATTGCAACTTCTGCTGCAATTTCACACTTTTTAATACAGGGAAAGATATATTTTGTTCCACTGCTTTCCTCCATCATAGCACTGAATGTTTGTGCATCGTTACTTTTTTGCCACCACCTTCCTCTTCCTGCTACGCTTTTGCCCGACTGTCAAAAGAAATAAGTGCAGCCGCCATAAAAAAACTGTTTCTGTCTGGCAACTGAGGATTTTGACCCCTCGAAGTTGGTTTCCGTAGCTTTCACAAAAGCACAGTGTCTAGGGAGGAACACAGTGTATGTGTGTGTATGTAGACAGGCAAGCGTGGAAGTATCAGCGCGGTGGATTCTCTTCAGTGTGATGTGCGTTGACAGTTTGTGACGGGCTAGAAGCTCGGCCCAGAACCCCCCTGCAGTACATCATTCACAGAAGTGAGCCCTCGCACCAGCATATCTCTCCCTAGCCACACAACTATTGTTGATCTGTTGAATTTTCATGCCTGTCCGTCATCTCTAATGCTAACAAAGGCTTACGACTGAAAAATGCCCACTACCCAACACATACATAATACAGATTACAGTGGCCATGTTTACTGTGAAATGTTTGAAAACGCACGCTCACACATCCATACATATGCAATACATTGCATGGGCTTGCAGCACATAAACAAGCTCTGTTTTCTTCATCTTTTTCCCTTTATCTCTTATCCATCGCTTCAGGCCATCAGCAGGCCCACAGATTTACTCTGAATTGTAATGCTAGTCATTCACAAAATTTTACACATTCCCTGCCTCTTACAGATTAATTTATTCAATATTTTGCCCAGTCTCATTCTGATTTTTTTAGCCAGTGTTAATTTAGTTAACGAAACTACAGATAAAAATTTTTTTTTATGTAGTTCTATAATATTTGTGTCTATTTTGCAGTGTTATTATGTCATATTTTCCAGTCCTTTTTGTTTTTGTCAACATTATATTTTGAATTAAAATCTGATAATTATTGTTAGAATTTGCCTTTTCATTGTGTCTTTGACGTTGTTGACAAACAAACACCTTTGTCAATGTTAATGAAGACAAGACAACATTTTTTGATAATTTAGTTTAAACATTTTGCGACAAAAATACACTACTGTGAAAGGTTTGGGGTCAGTAAGATTTTTTGTCTCTCATGCTCACCAAGGTTATGTTTGTTTGATTGAAAATACAGTAAAAAACAGCAATGTTGTGAAATAATACTGCAATTTAGAATAAATTAAAAATGTAAAAAATATATTTTAATAAGAAAATTAATTAAAAATAAAAATAACTTTGTGTTAATATATTATATTAATTATTTTAATTAAAAAAAATCTTACTGACCCCAAATTTTTGAATGGCATTATATGACGAGAAAAAATAACACGGCAAGATATTAGACTGACAGTATTTTTAGAAAAATACAAAGAATTTATTCAAATAATCCAGTCATAGTATGCTGTGGTCTGACCCACTTGAGTGTCTTTTAGTTAGTGTTAAACAGCTAATAATAATTTTAAAAAATTATATTTTAAATGTTATTTTATATTAATCACAATGAATGAAAAAGATGTGATGCAAAAACTAAAATACATATTTTGGTTTAAATACAAAAAAAAAAAAAAGTTTAATTTTTTATTTTTTTTTTTACTATTTGTTTGTTCTTTTAGTGTAAAAACTGACATTGCTCTCAGCTCCAAATAAGAGTATACAGCTCGGATGTTTAAAACATGCAACCGTGTTCTGAGAAACCATGTTCTGAAAAATCTATGCAGAAAAAGCAAAAAATGTCCCCAAGTTCAGTCTTGGCCTGACCATCCGTCTGTCATTCGTCCTGTATCTCCAAGTTTTCGAGCTTCAGCTGCATGGAGCTCCAGCGCTGCCCTTGTGCCGCAGGAAGTCCGGACTCAGAGAGAGCGTGTGGATTAACAGCTGCTTAAAGTGGAATTTGAATGAAGTAATCAGTGATGTAAGTGCCTGTGCTGATTACGAGCCGAAGACTCCTCAGGCCACCCCAGTTTAGATCCCTGATAAGCACAATGATGAACTATAATTAATGATAAGCATATTAAATGATAACCGAGTCTTGTTTTCTCCCCCCATGGCACAGGCCTGAGTCTCTTCATTCTGTGCATCCGCTGGCAGATGCTGCCACGCTTCCATTAACCGCTGGCTGGGGTTTGTGTTGCTTTAATTACTGGAAACTGAATGAGTTTGACTGCTTATCATGTTCTGTAACCGGGGTTTAATTTATTACATCCACCTTTAGTTTTTGGCGACTAAAGCCTATAACGCTGCTCAGTCAGTCAGATTAGAAGTGTGGCACTAATCGTTGTAAAATATTAAATAGGTTTGGATTATATCAGTAGGTAGCCTCATTATTTGTTATTGAGTGTGCCAATGGGAACTGGTCTGACTAGCCTTCAGAGCACTTCTGGTAGTTTTTCGCACTTGTCTTTCTTTTTCACGTTATGGTTTCACTAATAATTCATGCCTCTGTGGAGTGAGGGCTTTGTCCTGGTCTGTGAGTGTGTAAAGGAACTGTGCTACAGGAAGTGGCATGTGCCCACTCATAAGCTCAAGAACACACTGTGCTTTCAGCAGAGCATTTCCTTCCACTATTATTATTTCTGTGCTGCAGAAGGAGAGCAAAACATCTCTTCCTTTCCTCCTCAAGATACCAGATACCCTTCTCTCCACATTTCTTTTTTTATTTTATCTTCTAATCATTTGTAATCTTGAGTTTAATTAATGTTTTTTCTTTGTTTTTATTTCACAGACAAGAAAACGCCATGTAGGTATTTTGTTTGTTTACAGTATGCTGTGCTGTATTGTTTTGTGCCTTGTCCATTTTGTTGGATCCCTTACAATATTGTACCATTTAAACCATTGTTTCTTTTAATAGTTAGTGATAATAGCTAGGTCTGTTAATAATTAATAATTATAATTAGTGTAAAAATATATAAAATTAATATTAATTAATTAATAAATTATTAAGGATTTCATTCATTTTAAAGTGGTTTCAGTAGTGCTTAATACAAAGTTGCCAGTTTTAATGTACAGTATCAGTAACTGGTCTTACGGCGGAAACAATGGTTATGGTAAATGCTTTTTTTTTTTAACCCAATCTATCTTTTGGCTATCTTTAAATATTTTATTTTATTTTATTATTATTTATTTTTTTAATAAATTGTATTGTTTTATTTTTACTTTATTTAGAATTTTACTTTTACATTTTGTATTTTAACTTTATTTGACTTGACATTAATTATTTTGTTCTGCTTATTATTTTGTGCATTTATTTCCTTTTTATTTTATTTATTTATATTTATTTTTCTTCCATTTCACTATATTTCTGAATGTTGTGTTGAGCCTTTTACATGTCTGCCTCCTTGATAATCACCCTTCCACAGTTTAAAGGGGTCCTATTATGCTCTTTTACAAAGTCTTGATTTTGTTTTGGGGGTGTACTAGAACAGGCTCTCATACTAGGTTGTGGGCCAGTGTGTGCTGTGATTGGTTAGCTGGGCCAGTGTGTGTTGTGATTGGCAGCACTCGGCGCCTGGTCGGGAAATGTCACGCCCCTTACCATAGCCGCCTGATGCGAGCTTCAGTGTAAATATTGCGTCAAAATCAAATCAATTTGACAGTGCTTTAAACCCGGATGATTGTAACCACTCTAAGTTCGTCTGCTTTGGGAAAGCTAGCGTGTCTCCGACATAGTGATAACACTCGTTGCTTTCTCTAGTGCAGCTCAACCAGGTCTCGTCCCATTCGTCGATATTTGTGATATCACAAATCCCGGAAAATATGCGCTGTAGTCCAAACGAGTTGTTCGTTGTAGTTTTTGAGAAGTGATTTCTGTTAAATAAAACATCTCCTTTTGAAGTGGACTTTGAGCTTTGTAACTTTGAAGATCTTTTTTGTGCTCAAACAGCAACATTACAGACTAACTAAAGTTGAAAAAGTGAAAAAGCATAATAGGATCCCTTTAAAAAAACTACATTGATCATTTCTTGGTCTTTCAACAGCTTCAAAAATAACATAACAGTCCATTAATGAATACAAAATAGGTGACAGACTCATATCTCCCATCTCTGATATTCATAGCTGAAATGCATGAAGTTGTGAGTTTGTTCAGTTTTGCATCAGTCCAGAATGAAGTGTAAAACGAGTGTTCCTGTTCATAGCGCTTGAGCGCACATGAGCATCTCCCTCTGATCCTGTTTGCATGGCGCGGCCACGTTGAGTGTGAGGGAATGTGACCCAAATGGAATTATTCTTCCATCAAAGGGAAGTATTCATGAATTAGAAATGACCTTGATTGGAGAGGCCCCAGAGACAGAACGCCACAGTTCAAGCAATTTCACACCCGTTCACTGAACGGCTTTCGAGAGTGATGGAGGCAGCGAGGAAAGGATGAGATGGACTGAAAGAGGGTTTGGAGGAGTATAGAAGGAAAATATATGTATAAATAAAAGCATAGCATGAAGAAAAAACAGAATACTGTAGTCAAATTGTGCATCAGTTAGTATTGTTTGTATATTATTATAGCTTTATTCATATTTTGATATTTAATAATATTTAATGTATTTAAATATTTGATAATTTGATATTTATTAATATTAGCTTTTATTTTCATTGTTATATTTTTACATTTAAATTTCGGTTTAGTAGTATATAGTACTTTTTAAAATTATTTTGGGGTTAAATAATTAAACTCATTTTGGCCTGCTCACCTCATTAATATAAAAGACTTTAAAAGTTCAATTCGTCCCTTGAGGCTAAAGGGACCCTTGCTGTGTGGCCCCTGATCTTCCCTAAGTTGACTCTCCCTGTTTTCACAAGGTGTGATGTGTGTGCCATAAGCCTTTGTATTTCAGTTTATTTGTCTTGTGAATGTTTTGTTTGTTTGTCTCAGCCTGTCATGTTTCCATCATCTGAAGCACAAATACATTCTTGAAGGATTTCGTCTTCGAAGTCATCTTCAAAGTCTGCGTGTGTCAAAGTCAACAAAGAGTAGCGCACCTAAGCCCTCAATTCATACATAATTCAACCAAAGCCAACCATTTTAAGATTATGGATTTCAATCATAGAGGCGAATAAAAGTTGTGCATCTTTTTTTTTTTTTGCTAAGGGCAGCTGTACATCACATTCCTGCCTATGTGTGTCTCTGCTTGTGTACTACAATCAAAAAGGTCACAAGTGAAAGACTTGGCCTTGTACACAAAAGCTGACATGCAAGGCTGGAGAAGCTTTTCATCAGTAAAAGATTAAGATTCAATTCACTTTAATTCAATTTCCAACCTTTTCTCAAGAGCTTAGGGCCCAGCGATGTATAAAACACCCTTCTGATAGCTTTCATAATTCGGGAGCTTGTAAAATTATGAACGATCGATGTAATTTCTCATCAGAAACTGCATTTGACGGCTTTGGGATCAGTAAAAGCGTTTTTTCATTAGGCAACTATTTATTTTTTTACCCCACAGTTGAATGGACCCGAGTCTCAAGCTCACTGGAGAGCAGCAAATTTATTTTTCCCCATTTAATCCTCTACCCACGATGCACCTGGCTTGACACTTCACCACAAACCCTGCCTGCAGATGCTCATTAGAGTGCTTGTGTCAGTTCTGTCCCGCTTTTCAATCGCTCAAATCCAATCTTTTGCCAAGAACAGTTGCGCAATGATGACGTTAAGTGACACATCCAGACAAATTCGCATTTATCATTCTCTTTTATTGTGCTAATAAGACAGATGTCAGACACTGGTGGTTGTATTCAGATTCGACAGTACAGTCTGGCTGGGTTTGTGTTTGTGTTTGTTCCGATGCGTTTTGCCCTTTTGTTACCTTTTGTCTTCCCAGTCTTTTTGGGAAAAACGCAACCCAGTGCTGTCCTCTTGAGTTTGCTTGTGTGTTTGTGTGTAGAATGAGGTTTTAAAAGGCCTCCGTCTGGCTTTGATCCAGGCTTTAACCCAGAGCCCATTGATCGGCCGTTGAGACCGGATTACGGTTCGTCTTCTCAGCCCGAGATGCTTCTTTCTGCCCGTCACAAATCACAAGCCTCAAGAGTGCCTTTGAACTGCATCTCCAAAGTGGCATGGTCAGTTAACACCTGTGAGGTGCAGTCGGGCATCAGTCAGGCTGTGAACAAATAGAGCGAGCGAGCTATTTCGGCACCGTGTTGCATTATCTATTCATACAATTTGCAGCGCAGGATGTTCAGAGTCGTCAAAGTGCCTGACTAGCAAAGATAAAACACAGAAGCTGTGTATACATAGCATCTGAAGGCTATTTTTGTGAAGAACAACATTCGAATCAGAACAACAACTGGTGGCCTATTACACTGATGCTCGCATTCAGAATTGTGATCCCAAAAATGCTTTTCACAAACACTCTCTCCTTTCTTTCTTTTTTGTCTCCCTTCATCCCAGAAAAGAGAGGACAACCAGACAGATTCCAGAATCAGTCCTAAGAAGAGTGCGGAGCCCGCCATCGACCTGTTAGGCCTTGGTAAGACATGAATAATTGATTACTCATCTTGTTGCCGATCAGGGAATCTGAAATGTCTAAGATAGGCTGGAACCCAAAGACTTCAATGCCATTTTACACCAAAAACTATTTTAATTGGTGGGAGGTAGTGGAATGGAAGCAGAATTTTTGCACTTAATGTGCGTCATTGACTAAACAGATGGGATTTTACACACAAATCAATACAGTGATAGTGACGGTAGCTGATGCCATTGATGAATTCAACATGATATTTGTACGGGGACCGAGAAGTGCAAAACAAATCACAATTCTGAAAACAAAATAACAAATTACAAACGCAAATGCAAGTCTAAAAAACAAAATAACAATTCAGAAAGCACAACAACAATTCAGAAAACATTATAACAAGTCAGAAAACACAATGACAAATTCGAAAACAAAATAAGTCAGAAAACACAACGACAAATCCGAAAAGTAAACAAATGAACAAATCAGGAAACACAACGACAAATCAGACAAACCGGAAGAGGTAGGTATAGTTTGAGACCGCGCCATTGGTTTGGGATTACTCACGGCTGACTGGACGAGACATCTGTCAATCAACGTATACAGGAAGAACCAGCCATCGAACCCGGGTCGATCGCGTCAAAAAGCCAATGACACGCGCTTATCCAGCTGCGCCACTGGAGCTGTTGATTTACAGCCACTTTTAACTAAATGTAAATAGACACCCCGTATTTTTTATTCCATAGTAAGGGTAATTCATACAATACATTTAAACTGAGCTACTTTAATACCATCTCCGAACTTTCTACCAGGACTCTGCTGTTCTTCGGCTGGTTCTTCCCTGTATACGTTGATTGACAGATGTCTCGTCCAGTCAGCGGTGAGTAATCCCAAACCAATGGCGCTGTCTCAAACTATACCTACCTCTTCCGGTTTGTCTGATTTGTCGTTGTGTTTTCTGATTTGTTAATTTGTTTTCGAATTTGTTGTTGTGGTTTCTGACTTATTTTGTTTTCGAATTTGTCATTGTGTTTTCTGACTTGTTATAATGTTTTCTGAATTGTTGTTGTGTTTTCTGAATTGTTATTTTGTTTTTTAGACTTGCATTTGCGTTTGTAATTTGTTATTTTGTTTTCAGAATTGTGATTTGTTTAGCACTTCTCGGCCACCGTATATTTGGCTTGTTTTCCTATTAATATATAATTATAAACTGGAGCGCAGGAAGTAAGGGTGCTGGGGATGCTGCAGCAAAAATAGTAAAAATGTTAAAAAAATATATATATTATTAAATGTAAAAGGTTTTTTTTATGTTTTTGAAAGAAGTCACTTATGCTCATTAAGGTTACATTTATTTGATCAAAAACATTTTGAGCAGTAATATTGTGAAATATTATTTAAATTGAAAATTAATTTTCTAATTTAATATATTTTAAAATGTAAATTATTCCTGTGATGGAAAGGAGCCATTACTCACCATTGATTAATTAAATGCGTCCTTTGTGAATAAAAGTATTAATTTATTTTAAAAAAAATCTTAATAACCCCAAACTTTTTAATGGCAGTGTACTGTATATGATCAGTTGTTAGATATTAGAAATGTTTTTTTCTTTTTTTTTGTAATATTGGTGCCGAGACCCTTGTGGGCAGTAACACTGTGCTAAGGGCGTCCCGAGTTCGAATCCTGGCTTGACGACCTTTCCCGACCCCCCCCCCCCACTTTTCACTTCCTGTCTTCTCTATACTGTCCTATCATAATAAACGCAAAAATAAATCTTTAAAAAAATAAATAAATAAAAAGTGTTTGTGCATGCTCATGTTGATCCATGTCATTCAGTGCTCACTAAAGTAGTCTTCAAAAAACATAATATGTAATTATAGCAAACCTTAAAATGAATATCAATTTTGCTGTATAATGAAATGCTGCGATGCTTAAATTCACTTGTCGCATTTAAAATCATTCGTCTTAGTTTTTAATGTAACTAAAACTGTAACTGTAGTTTTTTTCCATTTATCTCGAGAAAATAGTATCTTAATAGTATTCCAAGACAATGTGTTGCTGTACACCAAAGCGACATGTTTTAAAGTCTGTGTTAAGGCTCAGATAGTGGAACACACTGACTGCTATTACTGTCTGGATGAAGGTTCAGGGAAGCACACTGCTTTCAGTCCTGGCAGTATTGATCAGGCAGGCAACTCGAGCCCTTGAGATGACCAAACACAACTGATGTTATATTACTTTCTGGGAAATGAAAGTTTCTATTTGCTGCCCAGGAGCTTTCCTTTGTCGCTCTGTCTTGTTTTTATCACTCTCCTCTTACTTGTTTTTATCACTCTCTCTCTCTCTTATTCGATATTTCTCACTCTCTCAATCTCGATCTGCTACCAAGTTGTCCGTTATGATGAGTGAGAGAGACAGAGAGTGGGTTAGAATATATAAATTTCCGCAAATGTGTGTGTCCTAGGCAAGGAGGTTAGAGTGTTTAGATGTACATCTTCAGCTGGGGGGCAGTAGAGGTCAGTGCTGATGAAGAGAGGCTGGAGATGATGGTGTTGAGATTGAGACATGCGTCTTATTGATGTGTTTTTGCTCAAGGCCCCAGCATCTCTTCTCACCCTTCCATACCGGCAGCAGTCTCTAGCACTGTGTTCAGACAACCAACATTTTTCTCTCTCTTTCCGTCGATGTGGCTGTTGATTAAAAATTGATCAAATTACTTGCATGATATGCTTGACTAATCAAGTGAATCACAATGAATCAACAATATATCAATACATTTGCATTCTGTCTGTTAAATGTGTATTTATTTCTATTTACACTTGATGTTAGCATCCATCTCAGGAGATTTGTTTCAGAACTGTTTAGATCTGGTATTGACACCTGAATTTTTTAAAGGTATCTATTCATGACTGCATATTTTTATTCTCATCCCAAACGTATGAAAATTTGATTTGCTTATTGTCATTTTATCATTTATTTTACTTTAACCTTGTCTATCACTTATAGGTGACTGCAAGCTCACATTCAAATCTGCCTCCATCCAATTGGCAGTCAATGGATAGAAGTTTTTTTTTCTTTTTCATTTGAAATAAACTATTTCAACCCCAAATGTGGTTTAGAACTGATCACAAAATGTGTTGGACCCCATTTACACCTGTGTTTGCTATGAACACTTAAAATCCGGTAATACCAGGTGTAAATGTGGCCTACAGTGCATCTAATCTCGTTTAATTTGCATATTTAATGCAATATAATGTAATAGAGGTTTTGCTCATCTGCAGTTTTCCTTCAGATGTTTTGAAAAAGAGAAACGTTAAACAGATGTGTTTGAATGTCTGGAAGGATTCAGATCAATGGTTCTCATCTGGTTTTGTTTCAGCACCCAGATTTTACATTGGTCAAAAAGTGGCAGTATGTTTTTTTTCTTTTATAAGCAAAAAATATTCATTTAAATGTGTTTGAAGGCAGTATGAAATGAATTCACCTTATCTATGTTCTAAATGCATAGTATTGATCTTATTGTGAATGATTCACTTTTTAATATTGTTTTGGATCTTGTCATTTTTAATCAAAATGTCATCTTGATCCTTAAGAGAAACAAAAGACTTCTTTCTGGTGACTTATGTCAGACTTTTCCAATCATTTCATCTGCATAAATCCTGCCACTTGTTAAAATTGATTGCAAGCTCGCATTCAAATCTGCCTCGATCCAATCAACAGCAATCGATAGATAGAACCAAGTCTCCGCCTTACTTTTTTTTTCAATAATCAGTTATACTCTAATGTGTTACAATATTGAAGAAAAGATCTGTCGCTACATTTATAAGTACGTTGCATCTTTAACTTTAAAAAAAGTCTTTGTGAATATAGGAATGTCATATTTCAACCTATCCATATTGATATCTGCCTAATTTATCTACCTTCTACCAAGTTACATATGAATTTGTGCAAAAATACTAAAGTTCGATTAGACTCTCAGCCCATTCATTCTTTTCATATCTCTGCATTATTTTTTTTATTATTGCATTTAGCTTCATTTTTCCTTACTATTCGTGAGCCTATCAAAATAGACCCAAAACCCATCACCAAATGAAAACTGCTGATTTAGACCGCATGTATAGGAGTTCTTAAAGCATATCAGATGTTTGTGCACACATAAAGGCTTTTGAAATAGAGTGCAGTGCTTTCCAGATGCTACGCTTTTTTGCACATCACACTATACGTGGGTTCTCTAATTTCCTCTTCCTATTCTCCTTCCAGTCACACCCCCAGCTCATCAAGCATCGCATCTCTCCACTTCCCCACTCCTGTAGCTATTCACTACAGTTTTATTCACTACTTTGAGCTCTTTTATTTTCATGGATTTTATCAGTCATAAAGAGATGGCAGCGGCTCCTGACTCTGCGCACTGTAACGTGTGAGCACAGGCAGGGCTCTGATGGAGTCTTTGACTTTAATGGAATGAGAGAGTGCGTCTGAGCTGCAGGCCGGCGTCGGAGGCGAGCGGGTGCTTTTTCTCCAACGTTGGCGGAGGCGTGTGCGGAGTGTGATTAGATTTCCTGCTCTCTTGGATGGAGTCGATAGGTAGCAGGAACGGGAAAAGCAAGCTGAGCAGGCAGTGTGGGCTGCTGCCAGATGAACGATCCTTTATTTCTCTCTAAAGAGACAAAGACTCACGCTAGCATGTTTAGCCTGGCATTGGTCATCACTGCTGAGTCAGTGAGTCACAGATGCATCTGAATTGTTATGTAAAGAGTCTGTACAGCCGCTGTGTCTCTGACATCTGTGTTTTCTTAAATGTTATATTTAAATATGCAAAATATGCATTAAGTTTCATAAATGTACAGATTGCAAAACCCTCTGAATATATCTATATCATTCAGAATATAGATAGGAAAAAAAAGCTTTGAAAGTTTTGTTTATGTAAGTGCTACTGAAGTGGAGATTTCTTGTTTTAGTGCATGAGAAAATTGTTTTGAAAAAAACGGACATTAAATATATGTGTCGTAATTGCAATTTACAGACACAAATCGATAGTGTAATAAAATAAATATGAATGATGTGGATAGAATACAAAAACATCCACAATACAAAAGTCTGAAAGAAGACATGATATGGAAGCAAAATAGGCCAAAATCTTCAAGTTGATCAGTTGATTAAAAAAGCAATGATTCTGCTTGTGGTGTCTTGCTTTAAAATTGATCAATGTTTTTTTTTTTTTTTCCTTAAAGGGATAGTTCACTCAAAAATGAAAATTTGATGTTTATCTGCTTACCCCCAGGGCATCAAAGATGTAGGTGACTTTGTTTCTTCAGTAGAACACAAACAAAGATTTTGAACACAAACCGTTGCAGTCTGTCAGTCATATAATGGAATTGAATGGGAATCACGGCTTTGAGAGTCAAAAAAACATACACAAACAAAACCAAATTAAACCCTGCGGCTCGTGACGATACATTGATGTGTAAAGACACAAAACGATCAGTCTGTGCAAGAAACTGAACAGTATTTATATCGTTTTTTACCTCTAATTCACCACAATGTCTGAACTGTCCGGAGCGCGTTCGCGTCATCTTCTTCAGCCGGCGCGTCTTCTTCTTCTTCTTGCTTTACGGCAGATCGCAGACTTATAAGTGAATTACTGCCACCTATCTCTCAAATGTACCATTGACACTCCTAATTGAGATTGTAGATAGAGTGTCACCTACATCTTGGATGCCCTGGGGGTAAGCAGATAAACATCAAATTTTAATTTTTGGATGAACTATCCCTTTAAAGTGTGCTTTTGCAGTGGTCTTCAAAACCGTTGACACTGTTTTATGTTATGTAAGGCAAAGATATATGTAGATATTCAAGTGTGACTCTAAACACTTTCTGGTCACATTATTTGTTTAACTTTGGTGTGAAACCAATAAAAATACACAGTGACTGTTACTCTATGTAATGCATTTGACACTTTGTCCATGTCTGTAATGACATTTGGTTCTCTCTCGCTCAGATGCACCCACAGCCAGCTCTGCCAGCAGTGGGGCGGGAACAAGCAGTGCAGCTCCAATCAGTGATGACTTAGACATATTTGGACCAATGGTATCCAACCCTCTGCCCTCAAACACCAACACAAACCAGGTACACGAGTCCACTAATGCAAACATCAATAGCCAGTTGTGTGTGTGTGTGTGTGTGTGTGTGTGCGCACTGTTTTGGGTGGTTTACGGGGACACAAATTTGTATAATGATATGGGTATGACAGAGGTATTACAATGTGAAGGTGGTTTATGAGGACACTGCCTATGTCCCCATAATTCAAAAGGCTTAAAAAACATACTAAATGTTTTTTTGAAAATCTAAAAATGCACAAAGTTTTCTGTAAGGGGTAGGTTTAGGTGTAGGGCGATAGAAAATACAGTTTGTACAGTATAAAAACCATTACACCTATGGAGAGTCCCCATAAACCACCAATACCTGTGTGTGTGTGTGTGTGTGTGTGTGTGTGTGTGTGTGTGTGTGTGTGTGTGTGTGTGTGTGTTTGTTCGTTCGTAACTCAAAATACCTGCTCTATCCTGTTGTCATATCAGTCACACTATTTTCTCAGTGCTGGGTAGTTGACATTGACATACAGTGTACTGCAGTGTGACTTGCTATATGTGTTTTTTCTGTTATATTAGAGATATTATGCTATCGTTCAAAAGTTTGAGGTCAGAAAGATTTTTTTAAGGAAATTAATTTCTTTATTGAGCAAGGATGCATTAAATTGATCAAAAGTGACAGGTTTCCATTTCAAATAATTGCTGTTTTTTATACTTCCTATTCATCAAAGATTCTTTGGAAAAAAAGTATTACAGTTTCCACAAAAATATTAAGCACACAACATTTTTAATATGGAGAACATGGATGATAATAATAAATGTTTCCTGAGCATCAAATCAGCATATTAGAATTTCTGAAGGATCATATGGCACTGAAGACTGGAGTAATGATTGCTGAAAATTCAGCTTTGCCATCACAGGAATAAATAACTTTATATATTTTTTTAAATATATATTCGTGTTTTATATATTCATATTTATTTTAACACAATATCATGGTCTTCAGTCATGAAGTCAATGTCAGTGCTATGTCAGCAACGCACAAACCACCTGAACTCTTTTGGTACATTTAGTCATTTGTCATGGCATGTGGTAGTTAACGCTAAGCAGACCTTCATAGACCGGTGCGCCTCATTTGTAAAGGATTGGAGGTACGAGTTAAACAAGAAGCATTATCTTTCTTAGGTCAATAAACATGTGTCTGTTCCTGCCTGCCCTCATTCAGTCTGAAATCAACTGACTAAGAGAGACAAAGAAAAGGTCAAACCCAATTGTATTAATTTCCTCCGCAAACAACATGATTACATTTTGCCTGTCTAGTTGCGGCTGACAGAATTGATTTGCAGGGTCTCCCTGGCCAAAGGATGCAGCATGAATAATGAGGGTTATTAGCATTTATTACGGCCCTTCACTAAGGAGAGTGAAGAGGAGAGATGTTTAATGTCAAGAGAAGAGGAATAAAAACAGAATAATGTTAAGAGGAGACAGAGAAGTTTGGCAAATACACGATATATCTTCAAGATTTGTTTTTGTTGGCTGATGTTGTGTATTTAATTATACATCTGCATTTTCCTTATTTTTACATTTGAGTGACTTTTGCCATCATCTAATGCTCACTTAAAGTTTATTTATACACATTAATAATTTAATAACACTGTTAAATGTAGTCTTCAGCAGATCTCAAAATGAATATAAATTTTTTATATGCCCAAATTCAACAATTCATTTTAGTTTTTAGTGTTAAATTTTTCAAATATTTAGATAAAATGATCTTGCACTTTAGTATTAGACATTTTATTTGGTGTAGGGCGATAAGTGACCTAGATACTGTGTAGATGGACATTGGGCTAAAAAACGTTGATAACCACTGAATTACACTCTTACAGCCAATCAGGACGCTGGAGGATCTCAGCATGAATAGCAATTTGTCTTTGTGGAAGCTCGTCTTCACCTCTGGGATCCACTCTCACTAACCCCACACTGTCTCTACTTTCACCTTTTCTCCCTCGATAGACCTTAGTCAGGGTAGCACCATATGTAATTTTTGACAGGAATGAAAACGAGGCTGTGAGGGACAGAAGTACAGTGTGTTCAAAAGATCTTACTGTTGTTTAACAACATACTGATTGTTCAGCTGACGAAACAAAAACTCTATAAAACAGTTTTGAAAGTTGTGAGTTTTGAAAAATAAATATTACATAAGCATTATACAGCGCATGTCTTTGTAAAGTCTATCCTTCACAGCCTCGTTTTTCAATATGGCGTCTACCCTGACTAAGGTCCATTCCCATCCTTCTTTCACACCCGTTTTGACCATCGTTCTCAGAATGGCTTGAGCAGGATTCTCTTTTTGATCTTAGAAGCCTGAACCTGTGCTGAAGCCAGAAAAGTCACTTGACAAAAAGCTTTTTCCCCACTTGAATCAATGTTTTATTGAGAGGTGTGTAGAGCCACTGGACTGACTTGGACTTCTCGAATAATTGATGTCATCCTACTCTGCTCTGGCCAAGTGGAAAACAGCCCTTCCTACACATTCTGCATTCTCATGGGATGCTAATAAAGGATAAAGAGGAGCTAAAGATAGATCACTTGAGAATAGTAAGCGAATGCTCAGGGCTTTACAAAGCATTCAGTCTCAACATCATGCTGTCAATCTCTGCTCTTATTCTCCAGATGAATCGAGTGGCGGTGGGTGTCTGATGAGGGAGGATTTGGTTGATTCTTGTTTGTTGAGTCTTTGTGTGGAAGATGTGTCTGAAAGAGCCACACATTGGCTCTTTAAAGGATTTGGAGGCTTTTCACATATCTGAAGATGTGACACTTATCGGAATTGGATTTCTTATGTATGTGAATGAGGATTTGTTTTTCTCCGAACAGTGATTTTCGAAAGCAAGAGTGCCTGCAGGAAGTGCACAGAGAAGCCTGACCTTGCCTCCATTTTAAAATGATAAAAATGAACTTGAACTAAAATGAAAACTGAAAATATAAAAATAAGTTAAATTCAAAATATTAATGAATGCAATAATAGTATATGAATAACACTGTTCCATATCAGCCCAACTCCAACCCATCATTCACATATGCACATTCACTCTTGTGGTGTTTGATATAAATAATTTTATAATTATGATTTTAATATTAATTTTAGGTTGTAGACATGCATAATGAGTTGAACACCCAGAATGATGCAACAGCAATAAGCAAGCAATCGGTACACACTTTTTGGAGTGGATGGGAAATTAATGCAAGGGAATGTATGCTGATTTTTTTCCCTTCATGTGGAAACAAGCAGGAGATCGCTGATTGGTTGGCATTAGGGCCTGAATCAGGGCGCTCGCAGTCCTCCCTAAGCCTAAGGGGAGAGAAAGATGAGAGCGTGAGAGACAGTTGGAGTCTTTGATGAGAAACCGCCAGGCTTCCGTATTCTCCATTCCTTCAGTGTGACTCCAGCCGGTGCATGTTAATCTGTCCTCGCACTTCCTCTTTTCACATCTCATCTACTGCCAGCTTTTATATCAGCCCCTGAGACATACACACACAGTCTCCTCTGCAGGACATCCCCCTCCCTGCAGTTTCTATATGATTGCACAACCGCTAGCCAGTTCTGGTATCCCATGATGCTCAGTTAGCAGCCAATCCCTCCCCATTATTGACATCCTGACCAGCCTGTTTCTCTCCAGCTCCCTAATCAAGCTGTCTGTGCACATAAGGGCTGTGAGAATATCAACATCAACATTTCATGAGCGTTGTGGAGGCAGACAGTCTCTGCTCATTTGCATCATGATCATTCGCATATTAGACACATGATGTTTATCACTGTTGTGGGTTTGTCAATTAAGAAGTTGGTTGCACATTATAATACGGTTCCATTAGTTAACATTAGTTAATGCATTAACTGACATTAACAATAAGCAGTACATTTGTTACACTGTTTAATAATCTTTTTTTAATGCTAAAAATACAACAGCTCATCGTTCGTTCACATTGTCTCAGGTTCATTGAATAATATTAACAGATACAGTATATTTTATTTTAATAATGTGTTCCAGATTGTCATTGATTAATAAAGGGGTTAGGAGTATTTTTATTTTTAGCCAATAACTCATACTAAAAGAGCTGGTTTTAAGATATAAACCAAAAAAAAAGCAATGGTTTTAAATGCTAGAAGTGAATTCAGGCATCACAACATTATAATGTAAAGCAAGAAAAATGTAATATTCATTTTGACATATGCTAAGGATTTAAGAGTGTTATTTAAATTATTATCGTTTTTAAAGATTAATTTTAAATAAGTGTGAGATGAAAGAAAATGTGATCTAAATGTAAAACTAAAAATAAAATAACCAATATCAGCCTGTACCAATAAAAGATTAAAAATAACATACTACACTGAACAATAAAAAAAGCTTCGTGTAGGATTTATTTCGAAACCATTTTCACTCCGAAATTGCTAATAAACTTCACAATAATTACAAAAAAAGGCAATTAACACATAAACCTGAGAAAAAGTATTAAGTAGAAAGACTAAAATAGTCTTTTTTTTTGTAAAACATACGGTTTTATTTACAACTTAAAAAAAAAAAAATTTTTTTTACAGTGTTTATGACATTAACTATATAGTTCCAATATATCTCATGCCCCTACCGTGACATGATTTGACCCAAAAATCACACATCTCTCCACTTCCATATCTTGCAGATGATCCTCTTAGCATTTAGCTTCTTATTATCCTCTTAAAATGAAGATTCTGTTGTATTACAGGGTTGTTTGAATTCTCTAAACCTCTTCCTGCTCACATTGATGCAGTCTACCAGACTAGGTCATGTAATTGCAGAAAGGTTTGCTTTACTTAAGTAATTTTGCTTGGTACCATCTGTCAGCTGTTTTCCTGCAATAGTCTCGCTCCAGAATCTGCAGCACACAGGATGTATAGTGTGCTGACTCATTAATGAATCATTCAGCTGTTTAAGAGGCATATCTCATCAAAACCCACCGTCGGCCCTTTAAGAGCACAACTATTGATCTGCCCGTGTTCTTTGAGCTCTGTGGGCCCTCACGCTCAACATATGGGCATGCCATGCACCACACATTCAGCACTGCATGGGTGCAGCACAGTGGAAAACCACATTGAGCCTTTCAGAGTGCATGTGGGTACATACGCTGTATCTATCTACACTCATTAGAGCTGCAGTGTAGGCAGTCTCAGTGTTTCATGTGAGTGTTTTAAGCACAGATGGTTTCTCAGTAGGACTTATGCCTAATGAAAGCTGAGCTAGTTCAGTGTGTATACCTCTACAAAGAGAAAAGGCTCTGCGGTGGCCGGTGTGCTGCAGGGCGACTGCTTTATCCAGGTTTTTAATTCAGACTTTGCTGCTAAACAATGTTTTCACTTTGTTTTATGGTTTTGTTACAGCAAAGTCTTTTTGAGACTAACATAGAAACCGTATATGTTTATGGAAAATAATAGTATGTGGTATATTAGGCTCAAACTGCAGGCAAAAGTGGGCCAATTTTTTTTGTTTTTTGACTCAGATTTGTTTTTCATAAGTGTGAACAGCATAAATGACATGAAATCTGTTTTTTTTTGTTTTCTGTGTTGGGCCACTTCCATATGTGGTACTAAATCAGATACAGGTCAGATGGTTTGCAATGTGACCTCAGTCTGAACAGTCATATTAAAATTCATTTTTCTTTTATGTAACTCTAGATTGACATTCATCACAATTTTGCACTGACAGGAGGCACTTCAAAGATTTTAAATACTAGTTGTAATACTTGTAAGACAGCTGTGACGGTAGTGAGTGGAGGGATGTTGACCTGATATTTATGATGCAGTGTGTTTTGAAAATTCTACTCTTAGGGATTATTTATTAATTTAGATTTTTTTTTTTTTTCATGCAGTGCGTTTTGGAAATTCTGCTCTTGGGGCTTTATTTATCAATTAATTTATTTGTTTTATTTTTTTCCCATGCAGTGCATTTTAGAAAAATGCTGCTGCGTGGGGCTTTATTAATTAAGTCATTTATTTGTTTTATATTATTTCATGCATGCAGTGGGTTTTAGAAATTCTGCTCTTTGGGCTTCATTAATTTATATTTTATTGATTTATTTATTTTTTTAATTCAGTGTTTTTTTGGAAAGTCTGCTCTTCAGGCAGAAGAGTTGTACATTTTGCATTGCCATTCTCATTGCCAGTGTTGTATTTTAATGTCTGCTGTCTGGGAAGTGACTCACTGGCAGACGTATCATCTGGGTTGAGGGCTATTACTGCCACCAGTGGCAGAATGTGCGTGTGTTTGTGTATGGAGTGTTAACATTACGGGATTCTGTGATCCAAAGGCTTCTGTTTCCACTCTTGTTCCGTCCCGTGTTTGTCCCTGTAGTTAGTCTAATCACCATGTACTTGTATATGCCTCCGTCCTCTGCATCTGATTAGAACAACACACTCACTGACGTGAGTGAGCAAGGGTACACGGAGGTCTAAAGTACCATTAGCATGGATAAAAATGCTTTTTTTCAGCCAGATGGCTTAGTTGCGTCATCATCTAGCAGGTACTAATGGGGCCATGCTAACCAGCATCCCTTGGTCCCATGCCTGCCCTATTCATGAAATCTTTTGAAACCGTCATATTATACTATCCCAAGGTCATAATAGACAACATTACAGATACAGACAAGTGCATGAATGGTCGGTTCTTATGAAGGACTGCCCCGAGGACCCAAGGATTAACTTATTTCATGCTCCAGCCCCACACAATGCGAATTCACACATTGCCAGCTCTACCTTAAAGCCAAACATCCAATCCATTCGCACATCTCGGGAAAAGGTGAGGCCGTCGCTTGTGACCACATGCAAATTGTTGGGATATTTAAAGAACACTTATGCATATTTTAGGATTCAGGGACAGTAAAGCATCAAGTGTATAAATTTTTCTCTTTACCAGACGGAGTAAGCTGGCCTTAATTGGTCTTGCTTTTTTCACATTTATAGTGTGTGTATGTGTGCGTGTTCTTACTTTTCCAGGACAGCTCATTTTCTTAAAAGTATTCTAGAGGCAGAACATCCTTGGGTATGCAAGCATGGCATCGGATGTTACGACTAGGATCAGAATGCCATCAGGTTTTATTCTCAGGTTTGTTAGGGGAAAATGTAGCTGAATTATTATTAGATGGAATTAGCTGGAATTAATTTCCTTTTGATGAATGCCTCTTTTTGTAGCTGTCAATTTATTAACTTATATATGAGTTATATTAATAAATGTGATTATAATTTCATGTAAAATTAATTCATTAAAATGTTTAATACATTGGCAGTAGACTTGTGCCGGTATTCGGTGATGCGATATATCTTCACAAAGATTAATAAATTCTGTAGCAAATGTAGCTATTGCTCATTGTGAATGTTAATGCATTAACTAAGGATAACTAATGAGGTCTTATTGTAAAGTGATACCTATTGGTCTTTATAGTTCTTTTGCACTTTAATCTGTGTAAAACTTTTAGCTTTATACATTTTTCTGTATTGCTTTATTGCATTTAAATGTTCAGTTATTTTTGTTATAAGAAAAAAGTTATTGAACCTGTTATACTGTATTATGACAGCACTTTTTTAAAACTAAATTTCAATATCGTGATAATACCGTATACCGTAATAAAAGCATTAGCAATTAATCGCAACATGAAAATTTGATTTTTCGCACATATGACCCAGAAAATAACATCCATTTTTAGTAGAATCGCAGGAAGCACTTAAACACTGAAATGGTAAATTAGTGTCATAGTGGCCTTTAATACTTAAGGTATTTTTGGTCATGTGTGGAGAAGAAAGTGAAATCATGCTCTGTTACAGTATGTAGGAATGTGATCTGCACTTAATGGCACTATGACTGAAGTCTAGACCAGCAGAGTATCGGTCACGGCCGAAGTGAGGCAGTGGATACATTACAGAAGGCTGACTGGATGCATATAGGTCAGAGTGCTAATGCAGGCTCAGATTTCTTCATCTTCTATCTGTAACCACTGCTAACTCACACAGTTAACTGATCCCAGAGCAGCACTGCAGGGACGCGCTTCTTCAGAAAGTCTGCTGGACCAGTGCAGGTCATGAACGCAATACCACCAGAGCATCTCTGCAGCCTGCGGCTGATGGGATGGTTGTTTGTAAGGAAATTCGCAGTTTGTTTAAGGCATACTAAGGCAACTACTTTCACACCTACATGATGTATTATGAGTAACCTGTCTTTTTTACATGTGATATTTAGATTTTGTAATAGTTTTGTGACTGTGATTTTTTGTGTGCAAATAGTTTATGTATTCGTTTATTTTCCCCTTTCATATTGTTGATTGTGTAGCTGTGTATTCCCCAGATGGCCTCGTGTCTCATCCGCTCTTTCCTGCTGACTGATCCTCAGACTCTGAGCTGCAGTGGGACCTTGGCAGGGTGGCACTGCCAGACTCTGCTCTGGCATATACCCAGCATGCACCCACTGCTGTGAACAACCGTCTTCACCAAATCCAACCTAACACATTTGTGATTTTGGGGCACTTCTGTTCTTTTGTTTTTTCTCATCTTTTTTTTGTGCTTGGGTTTTTCTGGTTTCCCAGGCAGAAGGGGGCTGTGGGGGAAACTGGATTAGCCCAGCCCACAGCACCACCAGAGTGCTAATTATCTGTGTGGGGCTGCTAATCAGACAGAGCCTACTCTGTTGCACATAAAATATCTCTCTCTCTCTCTCTTTCTCTTTCTCTCTCTCTCTCTCTGTGGGTATGGGGGAGCGAGTGAATTGTGTTTGGGGGTGGGTAAAGCTAGAATATGCATGGTGCTCCGTGAATGTCACAGTGAAATACAGGCTGCACTGTGTGTTTGTATGGCGCGTGTATGTTTCTGTGCTAATGTGGGGGTGGGAAAGATCAAATATTCATGGGTTTGGTGCCACACTGATTGTGGTGAATGAGAAGGAGAGAGTTTATTAGGAGAGTTCGTCCGAAATTGCATACTTTCAAATTAAATACTATATTTCATATTTAAAAAGTACTTCATAGATAGATAGATAGATAGATGGATAGATAGATAATTATTATACATCTATCGGTTTGTCTTTATACCTATTCAGCCATTGATCTGTCTATCATTCCATCAGTCTGTCCATCTGTCTGTCTGTCTATCTATCTATCTATCTATCTATCTTGTTCTATCTCTTTATCGCTTTATCATTCTATTTGTAGTTCCCTGTTCATTCTATCTGTCTATCATTCTGTTATTCATTCTGTCTGTCGTTCTGTCTGTTGTTCATTCTATCTGTCTGTCATTCTGTCTTTTGTTTGTTCTATCTGTTGTTCTGTCTGTCTATCTATCATACTATTTATCGATCTCTCGTTCTCTCCATCCATTCGGTACATCATTCTATCCATCATTCTATCTCTCCATCTTTAAATTATAGATGTGTACATGTGTGCACAAAAGTTGTCTCTCCCTCTCATTCATGGAGCATAGAGAAAAATATCTGTTCCTGTCCCTGAATTATGGAGTGTAGGTGTCCTGGCCTCCCCCCTCCTCATCTATTTTTAATTCTAATAGCATTTCCTGTGTCCCTCTGTGGACTCCCGTATGGATCCCTTCAAATGTCACTCATATTACAAATAGAGAAAAGGGCTTATGTCATCTCTTTTTCATAATGCGGCCCGAAAAAAGGCTCCCTCCTGCCTTTAGTATGTTCTTGCTAGTTGCTGGGGTCTTGAGACTAGCTGTCAAGAGTTTGTGTGATTTCTTTGTTCCTTGCCTCTTTTCTCTCGTGCATATCAAAGGCTGAACCCATTATAGGCTGTAGCACACAGTTGTGTTAGCATCAGCCTTCACAGGTTAATCATTCCGAGGGGTTTGCGTATCAGATGTGCGAGGCGGTGTTTGGCTTATCGCACCGCAGTGCTGTTCACCCGTGTTCAGCTCGGCTCGCTTCTTATCAGATGCGCGACTGCCACTGCAGCAGCTGGAGGTGTTACTCCTGCATGCCTAAGCGCAGGGCTGCATATCGTCGGCCCATCTAAATAGGAAGAGAGCGTCCACATGTGTCCCTGCCAACCTCCACCCCGTCCTCCCAACCCTGCCTTTTTGTCTCTGATTACTGTGGAACATTTCCGTTCCTGGAGCTCCAGGACACTGATGGATAGACAGCGGGAGAGCGGAGACGGTCTCTGAATCACGCTCTTTTAGTTCAGTTTTATTTATGAGCTCATGTCAGACACGTACTTCAGCAGTGAACTTCAGAGAATGGCCTGTTCGATATCTGCCATCTGAGTAAGCATGTTTGCCAATTAATGATACTAGAGTGGGAAGATTTTTGTGGGGAAAATCGATTGATACACATCTATTTGTTTTCGCTCGATTTGAATTCAAATGATGTGGCACATTCTCCCCTCTGTTTTCACTTCCTCTCTGCTTTTCTCTTTCTCCCTCTATAGAGGGTGAAACGTTATAATTAGCTCTAGTACTTTCTTTCCTGTGTAAAGTTGTTTCCTGTTAAAATATAAAGTTTGAGTCAGACTTTTTTTCATAGCCAATTGCTTTTACTTTGTCATAGCCATGAGCATAATTTGCTATTTGCTATTCTAGTCAGAATCAGATGGTATTACAGTATATTTAAATAATGTACAATAATACCGATATGTATTTAATTGTATTTGTGACTCTGCACTACAAAACCAGTCATAAGGGTCAATTTTTCGAAATTGACATTTATACATAATCTGAAAGCTGAATAAATAAGCTTTCCATTGATGTATGGTTTGTTAGGATAGGACAATATTTGGTCGAGATACAACTATTTGAAAATCTGGAATCTGAGGGTGTAAAAAATCTAAATATTGAGAAAATTGCCTTTAAAGTTGTCCAAATTAAGTTCTTAGCAGTGCATATTACTAATCAAAAATTAAGTTTTGATATATTTATGGCAGGGAATTTACTAAATATCCTCATGGAACATGATCTTTACTTAATATCCAAATGAATTTTGGCATATAAGAAAAATTTATCATTTTGACCCATACAATGTATTTTTGGCTATTGCTACAAATTTACCCGTGCTACTTATGACTGGTTTTGTGTTCCAGGGTCACATTTATATATTGTATTTTTATTGACAATTTATATTTACATTTGTGTGTTTGTATGTGTAAATATATATTTCCTCTGATAATTCTCAGGCAACCAGCTTAGATCTGGGTAGTTTATCAGTGTTTAGATCTTCACGTGTACGGAACCTGGGAGTTTTGTTAGATGAGTCCTTAAACCTTGATAAACATATCTCCTCTGTAATAGGTTCTAGTTTTTATCAACTTCGCCTGTTATCAAAAATCAAACCTTTCTTAAATCATAAATCTTTAGAGATGGCTGTTCATGCTTTTATCATCTCACGCTTAGACTACTGCAACTCACTATACTGTGGTAGTTCTAAGTCATCAATCGATCGCCTTCAACTAGTTCAAAATGCTTCATTGGCTGCCTATTAAATTCAGAATTGATTTTAAAATTATTTTATTTGTATATAAATCTTTAAATGATCTAGCCCCTATTTATTTATCTGAATTACTATACCCATATACTCCATCCAGACGCTTAAGATCCAGTGATCAGAATCTTCTTCTAGTCCCACAATCCAGACTCAAATGTAGAGGGGATCGTGTTTTTTCAGTGGTTGGGCCGCGGCTGTGGAATAGCCTCCCTTTAGAGATTAGACTTGCCCCTTCTCTGTCCACTTTTAAATCTCTTCTAAAAACATATCTGTTTTGTTTGGCTTACAAATAATTTTCTATTATGGTCTTTGCTTAGTCTTTTATGGGTTTATACTTCGTTTCTCTTGTGTTATTAATATATTTACTTATGTTATTATTAAGGCGACCCTGTTTAATTGTGTAGCTGTGCAGATTTTTATATTCTTTTTACTATTTTGAATTTCTGTACAGCACTTTGGTCAGCCGTGTGGCTGTTTTATACGTGCTATATAAATAAACTGAAACTTGATATATATATATATATATATATATATAAATGCAGTATGTATATATATAAAATGTGTATGTAATTTTAATGTTTTTGAAATAAGAGTCTTATGTTCACCAAGGCTGCATTTATTAAACATTACAGTAAAAGCAGTAATATTGTGAAATACTACAATTTAAAATAACTGTTTTCTGTTTTAATATAATTTAAAATGTAATTTTTTTCCACTGATGGGAAAGCTGAAATTTTAAGCAGCCATTATTCCAGTCTTCAGTGTCACATGATCCTTCAGAAATCATTCTGCTTATTTGCTGCTCAGAAAAAAATTTATTACTATTATCAGTGTTGAAGTTTTTCTGCTTAATGAACTTGTTGAAACCATGATACCTTTTAGGTTTCTTTATTGGAAAGTGCATTTATTTCAAATAAAAAATATTTTGTATCATAAATATCATTTTTGGTCAATGTAATGCATCCCTTCTGAATAAAAGTACACATTTCTTAAAAAAAAAAAAAAAACATTTCTGACCTTATGCTTTTAAATGAAGTGCATTTACAACGAAATTGTGTATATTTGTATATATATATTTTCTGTAGCTGTAACATGTTCATTTTATCACTAGCTTATAAATACCCTCAAAGCTAGAGGACAAAGACACTAGGTTTCATGAGGTCTACCTGGCATGGCTAATATGTACTATAGTTGAAGCATGGTGTGCTGCCAGCCTATTGTCCTCAGTCCTGCTTATAATGGTGTGATGTCCTCCTGATTCTTATTCACGGATAGACCGGAGCCTGTGCCAAACCTCAGCAAGACTCACCCAGCTCTCGCACATCACTGAACATGACCTTGGGCCACTGTTGAGTTTCTTCAGCCAGGTGCCACCAGAGTCAGCAAGTTACTTGTCACCATGCTGACTTTCTTGGAAATATGAACTATGATTTAGGCCTAGAACTTTCCCTCAATTTCGTATTGACGGACTTGCTTTTTCAAGGGTAACCATGGCATCAGCCTTACCATCTGCAGCTTTGTGGCTGCTAGTCTTGCATCACATGTCTGTAATTGAGTAAAAGGATGCAGGTGCTTTGACTGAACACAAACTGCTTCTTCCTGATTGTCTTCTCCATCTTCTGTTATTTGTATGCGCTGTAAGTTTGTGTAAACGGTGAATTGTGTCTCCTCTTCCTGAGCTATTCATTCATCACAGCTGCAGTCTAATTAATGTAATTTCTCTGCATGAAGATCTGTGTGAAGATGTGTGTGTTTGTCTTCTCTCATCTGAGTTTATCCAGGATTTATATTTTTAACCAACTTTGATTTGATTATTTGCCTTTCCTTATATGAGATATGGCCACATTTACAATTGTTCTGTGAATTTTTTGTGGGTCACTTTAGCAGGAATATATGTGATTAAGCATTTAACGAGAGCGAAAGATTTCCCCACACAAATTTCGCTACAGGTTTGAGTGTTCAACGCAGCACATCCAAGTGACTCAATTTTTGTTGTTATTACCACACATTTACTTGTACTGTGGCAGCAACATGGTCCAGTTTTGATCCAGTTAAAACCAGCCTAAACTGGTTCGCTGGTCTTAAAGGCACAATATGTAAGATTTTTTTATTAATATATCCAAAAACCACTAGAACAGTGTTATATATTTTGCTGACTTGTGTACTTACATTATCCCAAATGTTTCGAAGAATGTTTAAATCCAGAGAAATAAGCAATTTTAACTATTGACACAGAGCATGTCCATAGTGTCATTGTGTCACCTGCCAATGATAACCCCTCGATTTCTGGTTTTGTTTTGTAGAAATCATAGAAACACCAAAGACGCTTTAATATGTAAATATAATAGCATAATAACAGAACTTTCAAATGTATCTGGTATGATAAAACCCCACATACGCACGACCGGAAGGAGCGGAAGCGGTCGACTATGGCATAATAAAAGCTCCGCTGCTCTGACGTTTGGTGTACTTACATTATCCCAAATGTTTCGAAGAATGTTTAAATCCAGAGAAATAAGCAATTTTAACTATTGACACAGAGCATGTCCATAGTGTCATTGTGTCACCTGCCAATGATAACCCCTCGATTTCTGGTTTTGTTTTGTAGAAATCATAGAAACACCAAAGACGCTTTAATATGTAAATATAATAGCATAATAACAGAACTTTCAAATGTATCTGGTATGATAAAACCCCACATACGCACGACCGGAAGGAGCGGAAGCGGTCGACTATGGCATAATAAAAGCTCCGCTGCTTTCGAGCTGTGTGTCGCGCTCGTTCAGTGGCCTCGTTTCGCTTCGACGGCTTTCAGCCTCACCCTGCTTCATACTACTATATTAATAAATCATTAGCTCATCCATGAACATGATTTCTGCCCAAGTCCCGTCGGATTGCATCGGCTGTGGGGATGAAGACCACAACTCGCATGATTCCACACTCAGTCACGGCGTCATCAAACTACGCCTTTAATTCTTTGTTTATTTTGAATGCGCGCCCTCTAGCGGCGAAAATTACATATTGTGTCTTTAACTAGTCTAAACTCCTCTAAAGCCAGTCTAGGATGCCAAGATCTTTGATCATTAAAAAAACAAATTTCATAAGATTCTTAAATATTTAAAAAAATTTAATATTGAATTAATTTTGAAAGATTGTTATATTTAAAACATTAAATACAATTTATTTTTTATTTTTTATTAAAAAAATTTAACTGTCCTTTTAATAGTATTTTGTTAACTTACTTAATTCACTTTTAATAGTATTTATGTTTTGAAATGTATTGTTTAAATAATTGATTTTAGAGTTTGCTGTTTTATTTTTAACTTTAGACAAAATAGTATATAATTTAACATGAACGTGAATATAGTGACTTTTTGTTTTGTTTTTTCTGTTAGTGTTATTTCCGTTATAAATGTTTCAGAGCTTTATCTGGTTGATTTGGCACAAGTTTCCTACCATTTAGACTGGAAGGTCTTCTGAGATACCTAATTTGGCTCACGATTTTAAGGCCCACAGATATATCCATGCACGTCTGTGATTGCTAATGAGTTTTATTGATATGTGAGGGAGTTATTGTGTCAAGCTGTATAAGCCGGTGTTGAGAGTGTGTATGGCTTGAAGTCAACCGTCTCCTCTGCTCTGTAGGTCAGTTCCAGTAAGGCAGCTGGGAGTGCTCAGGCCAACTCCGCTGGAGGGGCTGTGGCAGGTGCTACGGGCACAGGAGGTGTTGCTCCAGCACAGGGTGATCTGGACCTGTTCAGCGAAACCAGCGGGAGCAGCAAAGCAGAGGACTCGGCCAAGAAACCTCTCTCCAAGGACTCTATTCTCTCCTTGTATGGCTCCAGCACCGTCCCACAACAGCCTGCACGAGGTACATCCATCCCCCAGAGTCCCACTTTCTTATTCCTCAGAGAATGAGTGATCTGAGCGAGAAAATGCAGATCTATAAATGGCGCTATGCATCCGGAGTCCATTTCTAATGGTGCTTTGGGAGTGTGTGTGTGTGTGTGTGTGT